>NC_056709.1:14530154-14607654 GCF_018831695.1 Puntigrus tetrazona | reverse complement strand
AGAGGCCGAAGCGGCATTTTGGTGATGCTTAATCGCTCCGGCTTTCTGGGAAGGTTATCTAGGACAGAACACCTCCGGAAAAAAGGCGGAGCAGGTGCTCCATGCAGAAACTGTTTATCAAGCACTTCTGTCGCACGGTAAAAAGGTCTCCGCTCCGACTTCTACAGCAATGTCGCACCGCAGCCAACGCCTGAGCCTCCTGGATCGTTCCCAAGACCCCGTTGCATTTCTATGCCTCTCAGATGAAAAGAGGAACACGTAATAGACTAAACGGAAAAAGAGACGAGGAGAAGTCACCTGCTGGGCGATGCCACGCCGTTCTAAAATTTCACATCTGATTTATGTGATCTCTGACCCAATTACCAGGAGATCTCCAGTAGCGCCAAATGTATTTACCGAGTGCCACTCGAGCCCATCTGAGAGAGCGGCCCGTCTCGGTACACTTTCCTCGCCTGCACAGAAGAGGATTTGAATCCATGTCAACAAAACCAGCCTACCGCGCGCCACCAAACACGCATGTTTGAACAGTCTGCATCCACGAAACGAACGCATAACAGCGCGGCCGGGGCGACCTGCGAGCTCCTTTTATACCCGGGCGTCTTCATCTAAGTGCAACGCGAGGCCTTTGCTGCGAGAAAGACAAGTCAACAATTAACATTTTCACCGAAATCTTCACCTAAACCGTTTTCTATACGAGAAAAGGCAATTATTGAACAAAAGACGATTGCGACAAAAATCGTGATCGACGATTATTAAATATTACATTCGTAATGGCGCTTTTTAATTACGATTACCACAGCTTACACTGAATATTTATATCACTGTTGCCATATTTTTACATAAGCTGCAAACGTATTGCTTTTGTATAATATTGAGCCTTAAATGTCAATTATACAATGGATTGGTTTATTCTTTAAATAAAAAAAGCTAATCTGCCAATGGTATAAAAAAAAAAACTCAATATTTTGTTCCAAATATAGCCGCCCCTACTGCATGCCTGTTATCAGTTCTGCTAGTTTTTGGGTTTTTTTTTTTTGATTGCATACATATTTAATTGCAGTGTTTATGCAATGCGAATCGCTACGGTTTACCATATTTCGGTAACAGGATTGCAAAAATTGACAGAAAACGAAGAGACGATGAAAGCAGAGAAATATAATTTCTCCCTTAGTGACAAAAAGCATTTTTTAAAAACTTGGCAACATCTTGGTAGAAATGGAAACACATACAAATTAATCCCAATAATCGAAATGCATTAAAAAAATAGGGTAAAATTGCATTCCATGTTAATTTACAGTAGCTTTTGTGACTGGATGACCAACATAACATTTTCAGAACACGTCCTTTCACTTAACTTTGCTTTTTTGTTGTTTTTACCTCATTCGTGGAAAGTGATGCACAAGGTTATTTTACCTCAGAAACAAGCGTGATGTTGAACGGAGTAGCATTGAGGTGATTTGAACGAACGGGCAGCTCATAAGAAAACTGTCACCGCCTCCACATTTTACATTTGCGATGTGACCATGCATCCATTTAAATCGCAGCGAGCGTCAAAGATGCGTTACATTTACATTTTTTAACAAAAGCAACCACCAAAGGCTACACCGAAATACGTTTTTACGGGAATCCCGGGAAATTTCCTTCCCCGCCGATCGGAGCCGAAAGACGGCGCGACTTAAAACCCAGTGCGAGCCGCCTACGTTGCGGGCACGTGCAGATTTTTTTTTTTTGTTGGCCGTGACTTCGGTCGTTTTCAGCCGCCTCGGGACGAACAGCGATGACTAGGTATGCTGTCTAGTTAGACGGCGCAGTAGATTTTGAAAACCCAGCAGGAACGCGAGCTCGCGCGGAGTGCGCGCTCTTTGGCTCGCTCGCGCCCGCCTCCTCCAAACTTACGGCGTCCAAAAATACTGATCCAAACTAAAGTTACGCTGAACCCACAGCTGTCGCGCGCCAGCGAGTGTTCGCCCTGCCTGCTCAAAAAGAGGTTATCGGCGCGATCGTCGTCGCTTTTCTCCAATTTGTAGGAAAAGGAGAGCGAACTCACCCCATTTTCACAAGTAAATCGGTGAAATCCAACCGCTCCAGCTTTTTTTTCCCCCCCACAGCTGCTCGACGCACGGTTTCGGCGCAGTCTCTCCTGATTATACGGCGATAGCCACACAGCAACGTAAGTGTCACAACAGTTGTTGTGCTCTGTTTGCTCCGTTATGGAGTGTTTTTATGGAAACGGAGCTCTCCTTTGTCTAGTGTCTCTGTTGGTTGTCGGTTTCTCGTCCTCATAGTCGTGTTGTTTCTCGTCGACGGCCTCGCTGTGTCCGCGCCGCTGGAAAGCACGAAATAAGCGAGCGGTTCTGCTCTTATGGTTCGCTGAGTCCTCAGTCAAATTTCTCAAGTAATCTGCACCCCCTCAAATCTACAGTGTTCACTCATATCGACCTACTCCACTCCTCATCCTAATGTGATCTGTTGCCCCCTACTGGCCACGGGACGCAGGAGACCCTTAAACTTATCTATCTATCTATCTATCTAATCTCATCATTATCTATCTATCTATCTAATCTCATCATTATCTATCTATCTATATCTCATCATTATCTATCTATCTATATCTCATTATTATCTATCTATCTATCTATCTATATATCTCATCATTATCTATCTGTCTATCTAATCTCATCATTATCTATCTATCTATATCTCATCATTATCTATCTATCTATATCTCATCATTATCTATCTATCTATATCTCATCATTATCTATCTATCTATCTATATCTCATCATTATCTATCTATCTATCTATCTATATCTCATTATTATCTATCTATCTATCTATCTATCTATCTATCTATCTATCTATCTATATCTCATCATCTATCTATCTATCTATCTATCTATCTATCTATCTCATATCTATCTTATCTATCTATCTATCTATATCTCATCATTATCTATCTATCTATCTATCTATCTATCTATCTATCTATCTATATCTCATCATTATCTATCTATCTATCTATATCTCATCATTATCTATCTATCTATATCTCATCATTATCTATCTATCTATATCTCATCTCTATTTATCATCTATCTATCTATCTATTTATCATCATTATCTATCTATATCTCACCTCTATCTATCTATATCTCACCTCTATCTATCTATATCTCATCTCTATCTATTTATCATCATCTATCTATCTGTCTATCATCATTATCTATCTATCTATGTATATCTCATCATAGTCTATCTATCTGTTTATCTGGGTCTGTCTATCTTTCTATCTGGGTTTATCTATCTATCTAGCTGTTTGTCTGGGTCTATCTATCTATCTCTCTATCTATCTATCTATCTCTCTCTATCTGTCTATCTATCTATCTGTCTGTCTGTCTGTGTATCTATCTTCCAGGCTGTGTTTAAAATTCATTATTATACTTTCATTTGACGTGTAACATTGGCTAATATAATATAGCAAAGTTATCATTGAGTTAATGTCATTTTTCTTAATGGGTTTACAGTGGAAGCTAATTTCAAGTTTACTATAAAAATGTACACCATAACCATGGTAACTAACTGTAAGGGATATGAATGTGAAAGATTTCTGTCTCTTTCTCTCTCTCTCTCTCTTTTTTTTATCCCACACTCGTGCTTTTTCTTTTTTTTAAAAGCTTGAAGATTCTGAGTAGGTGGAGCTCTTCATCTGTGATTAATTCCTGAACAGTAATCCGAACACAAAGTTAGTTTTGTGAAGACAGAGGGCAGCAGCGCTTCGCTGAGAGACTGCAGCAGGATGCTGATCAGACTAAACACGTTTCATATCCTGTCACTAACACCTGAAGCCACGTCTCTCTCAAATAATGAACACAGATCATACAAACTATTGGTACAGAAAAAAAAAACATTATTTCAAAAGGTACGTCTTTGTACCTTAGTTCCCCCTAAGGAGTGCTTAATGTGTTATATAATTATTAAAGTATTAATACTTGTGTGTGTGTTTAGTTCAAGTATATTCAAGCATAGCTGAATAAGTGTTGATAAAAAACTAAAAATAAAATATATATATATGTATGTGTGTGTGTACGTATATAAGTAAATATGTGTGTGTGTGTGTATATATATATATATATATATATATATATATATATATATATATATATATATATATATATATGTATATATGTATATATGTATATATGTATGTATATATATGTATATGTATTTGCATAATATGATTTATCATAATCTGTTGTAATTAATATAGTAAAACCCAAGACACTTGGTTTGTAATGTCTGTTTATTTAAACGATGTAAAAAGCCCAGTGTCTTTTCAGAGAGATTGAATTGCTCTCCCTAGTGGACAAAACTGTAAATGTATAAATATATACTCAGCTGTGTATGATTTCTTTGCTATGCATTTTATAGTACAACCGCTATTTACTACATACGTTGATAATAATAACAAGGGCTATTTTTTTCTGGATTCTATGATGAAAAGAGAGTTCAAAAGAACAACATTTATTTGAAATCATAATATTTCTAAAAGCCTTTACTGTCCCTTTGGATCAGTTCAGTGCATCCTCGCTTTGTGAAAGCGTGAATTTCTTTGAAAGATTCTAACTAACCCTAAACTTTTAACTGTACCTATGTGTAAAAAACACCAATAAGCATTATGCTTCATACATAGACATAATGAGAATCCAGAATGTGACGTCAGTGACCACAACAAAGCTTAAGTGTGAGGATGCTTTTGCAACCTCAGTTACTGCTGAGAATCGCACACTGTTCTCAGAACTGGGTTATTTCAGTATATATATATATATATATATATATATATATATATATATATATATATATAATTTTTTTTTTTTTTTTTTTTTTTTTTTTCTCAGGTGCACTTTAAAGAAAAGCCAAAAAACTAAGGATGCCGTAACTGAGCGCACCTGGCAGGAGGTTTGTTTATTGGTCCCTACGGTCAGGTTCTGTTAGAGTGACGTTTTGTCGGCCTCCAGGACCCGCGTTTCAAAGAACAGGCCGTTTCTGTACGTGGACTCCGTGTCGTTGTCTCTCGAAGCGCTGCCGTCCGTCGCGTGGAAAGGCTCTGGCAGCTGCAGCGTCTGTCCTCTGTAGCTAGGATTCGGATAGCAACAGGATTTGATAGAGCTCAAGTCAGTCACTCCGCGCTCTTCCTCATCTTCCTCTTCGAAGACGACGAGCCCGAAGTCTTTCAGTAAAGCGCTCTGCTCGGGAGTCACGTCCTCCCTGCGTTCGCCCAGATCCCGATGCAGCAAGAGAATGAATTCATGCACCTCCTCTATCTTCTGGCCCTGCGACACAAACGTTTTCTCATTTGGATTAACTTGCACTGAATAATTACAGAATACGCTTTATTTCAAATTCATCTAGGCTACAATTTAAGTTCTGCGAGATGATTGCGCAACGCAGCTTTCCTTCACTCTTTTGATAGCTGCTTTTAAGGAACGCACGTCATCGCAAATGCGCTGATTTGACGTGTTGTGGTCGGTGTTTTGACCTCACCACATTTTTTTTTTACCTGCTAACAGTGAAGGGAGATTTCAGAATTTGGGTCATTATAACCTTTTTAAAAAATATCGTGGCTATTTTGTTGGAAATGCATAGGTTTCGATTCTCGCTAACCTGCTCTTCCGGACATCTGAATTCTGCGGCATCAATCACAGGACTCGGCACCTCTGGTAATACTTTCAATCTGGAAAGTAAAGAGACAGTTACAGAAAATGTACGTACATACAAGACACAGAAGTCCAAGTGTGTGCGCGTGAATATTTGGGCTACACAAGATTTAAGCTGTTATATATTTTATTAATAAAATTAAAATTACAGGGATTTTTTGGGACGTTTTTTTTTTAAATTGCAAAGTTGTAATATTTAAAAAAATCAAAAATGTAAAATTATTAGAATAAAGTAGTAGTAGGCTATTAGAATAAAGTTAGGCATAAAAAGATTTAATGTTTTAAGAACACGTCGAAATGACAGGAATGAGGCTATATTTTAAGAATAAAGTCAAAATTATTAGACGCCTAAAATTAAGATTAAATTTACAGCACATTTTGAGACAAGTCAAAATAATGAGAATTGAGTTATTTTGAACAGAAAGGGGTATTATGGGGCCAGTTTTTTTTTTTTTTTTTTTACATTTTATAAAATAAGTCGAAATGATCAGAAATTCAAAGCAATACGAGATTAAAGTTGTAGTATTTTATAAATGAACTGAAATTTACTAGATAAAGTATTATTTTGAGAGTAAATTCAATGCAATGCCTCCAATGCGAGTTCTATGTATTATTCAGTATACTTATAGAACCATTTTGAGAATAAAGCGTAGAAGATTTGAAGGAAGTTTGCAGCAATACAATATTATAGTCATATATATGTGTATGTATTGATTTATTTTGTGTTCCCTGGCAGTCGATGCAATGGCTTTCTGGTTGCTCTATGCTTTGCATTCAAGCTGCAGGTTTTTTGCAATATAAAATATGTTGGCCTTGAATCAGCTGTTCTGAGTTAAGGTAATCTCACCTCCTGGCAGCTACGGAGCAGATTATGGTACACAAGAGAGCAATCACGCAGACGATCAGGATGGTTTGGTCCTGCCACGATAAGCCTGCATAAAACGGCACGACACGTTTAGTGTTGGCGGGTACATTCTCGCACCTCATTGTGTTTCTTTGACAAAAGGCAGACAGTTCAAATAAACCTCTCGGTTCCGCATATTCATTTCTCATTTAGCAGTAACAGCGTTTCAGTACCACTTTCTTCGTGCAGTGTTTCAAAGTTCATCGTCGAGTTCGGCCCATTGCCGGCTTCGGTCCTTCCGGATATAGACGCGGTGTATGAGGTCCCCGGGTGGAGGTCGTTGATCAGGAAGCTGGTGTTTGCTGTGACTTCATGAAACACTGAAGCAGGAGGAACAGAAAGCAAAAGTAGACATATTGACTTGTGGTGTCCCACAGGGTTCTATCCTTGCCCCGACTCCGTTTCATTTTTAATGGATATGGTATTTCCTTTCACTCAAACGCTTTCCTTTAAACCTGGCGATAATGATGTTTTAGCAAAGTTTTATGCTCAAATTACGGCTTCTAAATACTTACTTGACACTTAATGAAAGTAATGGACCCGTTTTCTATTTGCCTCCAGTCTAAAGTTTGATTAAAAAAAGCTCTTTTAGGTCATGTTTCTTTTTTCCTTTCCATCTATCTTAAAATCTAAATTCTCCTTTCACCACAGACATTTGAAGAAGCAATTCATGCAGTCGTTACATCCGGACCAATTGCAATTCGTGCGTATTTTAACACGTTACATTTCGTCCACATTGCAGTAGTTACCTGTTAAGCTTACAGTGGAATACAAAATTTTAACCTTGGTTTTTAAACCACTTTATAATCTAGCACCAACTTATCCCACCGAGTTGTTGCACCCACACAGTAGCAAGACCATTCAGAAGCAGGCTTTTATGACTTTTATCAATTCCTGTGTCAAAACTCAAACACCGCGGTGGTCAAGCATTTGCTTTTTTTTGATCGATTTGTAGCCACTTGATGTAGAGCTTTTGTGTTTTATTCTTTGTGGCATTATTGTTTTTATTTATTATTTTATCGTTTGTTTTTTTCTTTGCTTTTGATGTTTTATTACGCCATGTCAAGCGCTTCGGTCAACCTCAAGTTGTGTTAAATGTGCTGCATTAATAAAAAAAAGTAAACATAGATGTCTTCATAAGCGGTATTTTTAGTCATACAAGCGAAAAGTAAATCTACTGCTGTGACTTATGAATAATAAATAATTACTAATACTGTAAACTGTCACATTACTTGTGTTTCCGTGTCCAGAAATCCAAATGTCATAATGCAGTAGAAATCCTTGCTGCTCCACCACAGGAATGGAAAGCCAGCTTAGCACGGCCGACTTATGTGTGATATTAGAAATATTCACATTGTCTGGACCCTTACTAGGTGCTGAAACACAGGCAAATCAGACATCATCATGAACTATATCTCTACTGAGGTTTCAATAGCCTACTTTAAAATCATCATGGTCTATTTGACGGTTATTAGAGGTATTGTGACAAAAAATGTAGAAATTTGTAACAGGAATAACATACGAAACATACCAAGTGCTCATTTTTGGTATAGTGACTTAAAAAAATGCACTTTTTTTATATCAACTTCAAAACATAGTTAGACTTATGGCTTTGATTTGATTAATTTTAGGTCCAAAGCATACACAAATTACAATCACTTAACCTTGGACAGTGCATCTTTACGTCTATGTTTACATATAATTTGATCAAATTTCAATTTCCATTTGTCACACTGTATATTATTTATTTAACTTCTGCCATTTATTTGCCGTTACTAATATACTGGCACATCCTCTGTTCTAACTTACCTTTCTGTTTTGAGTAAAAAGGACACATAGCGACGGTTTGATACCGTTTCTTTCTTAGGGTGTGAAGAAAGTAATAATGGCGTACAAAGTGCTCCACCTCTGTAATTAAAACCAGAGAAGAGAGTTAGCATGCTCATGCTAATATGACACATTGGTGTAATGCTTTTAATTAGATGAATGGATGAATTTACCATTTTTAATGTCCTTGGGCAGTTTTTTGTCTGAGCTATGTACTGTCTGGTGTCGGGTCACACCGTCTTTCAGCTTGTACCATTCTAAGCAGGTTTTATTTCTAGCCATGGTGATTTTGGAGGGCATCTCCGAGTCGCAGTCTGAAATGTACAAATGTTGTGCGTTTTCACAACTGTTCCCTCTCAGTGCTTGTTTTCTCAGTTTTTCAGAGAAAAGAAAATTCAAACCGTATATTCTGAAGCTATTTTTAACAACACTAAAAGACTCAGTCACCAAAATCCACGCAACTTACATTTGAGCTAATTTGCAAAAACCGATAACTCTGAACGAAGCTGCAGTTGGGTTGTTTTGATTAAGTAATAACAACTTAAACAAATATAGGTAATTTAGAAAAATAAAAGTTCATTAAAAGTGTGCGTGTTTTTTTTATATTAAAGGTTTGTTTTACAGAAATAGCAGAAAGAGTTAAAAAAAACAAAAAAAAAAACAGAAACGTTGTTGTTGTGATTATAGACTATGGATTTATTTACACGCAGTGCATGGCTTTTCCTCATCATTGTAAAGCTTCATCATTTTGCAAGCTTCTGGGAAGATATTTCAGCATTTTTTTTACTCCCATACGAATATATCGCAGGGTCATCAAGCTCTTCGAAACTATCCGTCCTCGATCAATTTTTTTAGTCATTTTTGACGAAACTCCTCTCGCCTAGCGCTTCTTTTCAAAGTAAAAGTCCCCTTGTCACCTGACCTGAATACAGCGCGCTGATTCGCTGAAACTGACTTACCGGCTTCTGTTCAAAAACGAGGTCGCTTGTCGTATTCTGCAGTAAAACGTGATGTCTTGAAAGTGTGTGTTTTTTTGTTTTTGTTTGAAGATTCAGAACGCATATGCGTGTAGAATAATTCAGGGCAATCAGCATTTTTTTTTGGTTTATCGGTTTTTGCAAAAATCTTCTTTTGCACCCTGCTGTAAGCACGCACGTACACACGCACGTACACACACACACACACACACACACACACACACAAACCCAAGCTAACACTTACAGTTGAGATGTTTCACAGCGGGAATGACGATCCTCCTCCATGGTGAATGTCCGACCTTGTTAATGGCAATAATGTAAATCCTGGCCTCTGAATATGTTATTGACGTATTATAGCTTTGACTAGTTATGGTTTTCTTTCTCTTGTTTTGGTCACAAGGTGAAACCGTGAAGCTCAGGCTGTACTTCACACCCCCTACAGACTCTTCAACAGTTGGGGCCTAAAGAAAACCACATTTTAGCGTCCCCCAAATCTAATTTTATTCATCTTCAGCCCAACAAAATATTCCCGATGTGCTCTTTTTATTTAATACTTACATCCCAGGAGAGAATAATATCCCTGGTACCATGTTCCTGTTTTTTCTCTATCCAGCGTATTACAGGTCGGTGCCTGATGTCTGCGGAGAGGTGTTACATCTGTCAACCGATTATTTTCAGATACATGCTTTTACTTATTCAGACGCGGCTGACGGCGAACCTGAGGGAACATCCACCATTTGGCTCCAGTCACTCCAGAGAGCATGTGGTGAGTCTTTACATAGATCTGACTTCGGTTTGGCCTGCCGCCTCAGCTGGATCTGGTAGGCGGTCTGGTTCTGTAGATGTAGCATGTGGAAATCTACAAGCACATCTCAATCAGTTTTACATATTATAGAAACGATGGGCACTAATTTCAACCTCATTAGAAATGCATGACTGCAAAACCTGTTGCTCCAGTTATATTTTCCCCGCACTTGATGGTTGCGGGTTTTCAAAACAGAACAGCACCGTGAAAAAATAGCAAAAACGTGTGCACAAAATGGTTGCAATTACAACTCATATTAGGTTGCTTGCATTAGGGCTTCGCAATGACGATCACGCTTAATGAATCTGATATTCGCCAGCAGGTTTTTTTTTTATGCTATCGCATTGATAGGACTTTTATAGCTGAGGTTGCCAGATTTTAAGCGTTTAAATCCCCCAATCAAGCATATTTTTAATCCACCTACAGAATTTGCCGGCACTTTACTTAGTCTCCCCAACCTGGCAACCATTTGCTCACGCTTTCTCTGGAAGGTAAGGAAAAACGTGCAATCATTTGTGTGAAAAGCAACAAAGCCTGTTTGCCTGTAGTGTTCATTTAATCTGGAAACTGCCTATGTATAGGAATGTTTTTGCAGTGTTTGGTGTCATGCATTTTCAGTGAGTCTAGTTTGCAACTAAAATAAGTAAAAAAAAAAAAAAAAAAAGATTTAGTTTTTCAATGTTTTTCACCCTACCCTCTTTGGTGCTGTGCCTGTAAGACTTAAGATATGTAGTGTGCATGAGTAAAAGAGCTTTGCTGCATATCTGCTGCTGTTTTTACATTTTACTCTTTATCTATAGTTTTATCTACCAGTATTTAAAATGCACACAGTATGCACATATTTGCATGAAAACATACCTTTATGGCCTATTTCCCTTGCCAAAATATGAAATATAAAGCAGTGCACACTACCCAGAATGCTGTATCCCATCATGCACTCAACAGTGAATAAATGCGAATAAATTAATTTCTCTTTTTTGACCTATTACTTTAACCAGTTAATCAGAGCTGGCCAATTGATCATAATTCAGTTACTAAAATAATATTTAATTTAAAAATATGTAAATAACTGAATGTTTTTATAGAACATTGAATTACTTTATTATTACGTTGTTATTTTGTGTTTTTTAACACTTTTATATAAACACAAGGACATATAACTTTTCAGACTACTTTATTTCTGCACACGTAGAGTATAATTAGTATTAAAAGGATAAGGGCTCTAACCTTCAATGGTCCCGTCCTTAGTTTCAAATGTTGCCTACAGTTGGAGAACATAGTGTTAGCAAATCAACAGATTCATTTATAGGATTTAAAAAAATAAATAAATGAAATGTCTTACATTCTGCCATTTAGAGCCCGTTTCTCGCCATCTGATCTCATATATAGCACTTTTGTCATCCCTCGGTTTGTCCAGTGTGAGATTCAGGATCCCAGCTGACCTTTTCATGCGGATAATCTGAGGTTCACTGTATTTGACTGTTGACAAGTATACATTAGCTGAATGTTTTTATATATATATATATATATATATATATATATATATATATATATATATATATATATATATATATATATATATTACTGCTGTCAAATATTTAATAAATAATATTTGTCCATAATTATGTATGTATAAATAAATATGTACATTTATATTGATATAACTTATATAATGTATAAATATATTTAATATATAAACAGCATTTTTCTGAAATATATACATGCATGTGTGTGTATTTATATACATAATACACAGTACAAACATATATTATATAAACAAAAACTTTTGGATAGTTTAATCACAATTATTTGAATAACATATATATATATATATATATATATATATATATATATATATATATATATATATATATATATATATATATATATATATATATATATATATATACATATATATATATATATATATATATATACACATACAGTATATATATATATATATATATATACAGTATATATATATATATATATATATATATATATATATATATATATATATATATATATATATATATATATATATATATATATATATATAAAGACAGAGAGAGAGAGAGAGAGAGCGCATTTTTAATTCTATAATTATTACATATCCAGTACATATGTAAAAACGTCTGTATTGGCGCTCATTGATCTTGTATTAACTTACCCATGCATTCAAGGATGACTGAGATTTTGCTTGAATTACAGGTGAGGTTCCCCGCTCGTGTCTGCACCCATATGTCTGTCTTTCTTGTCGTGATTCCCAGTGTCTCCAAGTGAACGCTGAGCGGTGCTTGTATGCCGCAGTTTTCACGCACAAGAAACTGTTTTTTTTCAAGGTCCCTGTTAAAGTTAGATGTACGATGACTGACATGCATCATCAAGCCTCAGTATCTGTTAAACCCAAGATTTTTTTTTTTTTTTTTACACACAGTCTTTACACTTTAAAAGCTGTGTCGGTTGAACTCACCATACATGGAGAGTGTGTGTCTGATTCATCTCAGGGCTTCTCTTGTCCCATTCACAAATAAAGTCCTCCTCTGGTCTAGTTGATCTTTTGTAACAGTGTGGACTGCTTGTAGACACACATCGCGCTGCTTTAAGAACATTTAAATGATAAAAAAAACAAAGTTCATCTGTAAATTTGACTGCAACTCCGTGTCCCACCAAGAAATAGAAGTCTGAAAGAGCTTTAATGTCCAGTACAGTATGTATATAAACAAGGCGCTTGTCCTGATGACAGGAGCTTTCACAAAACATATAGACATATACATATATTTGCAATTTATTATTGTAATGCAATGCTGAATTTTCAGCATCATTAATCCAGTCTTGATAGGAATCGTTGTAATATGATTATTATTATTAATATTAAAATATTTTGCTGCTTATTATATTTTTGGGAAACCATGACATGCTTGCAGGGTAAGTACTTTTTTTTAAGTTCATTACTTAAAAATCATGTTGTCGTTTTTGTGCATTTCGATTAATCTCAAAAATGCATTTGGCTTTTTTTTTCTTTTTAGATTAAACGCATACGAATTAAAAACCAGTTATCTGTTTTCGCAAATGAACCCTTCGCGTGTTCATCAAGAGTTTATGAAAAAACACCTGAAGTAACAGCACAGAAGTTTTAACGTTGCGCTTCACGTAAACGCCGTCGTTTTAAATGAAAAAACTAATATATGCCGCCACGAAAATATGCACCAGGTCAGCATTTCAGACTGGATGAATGATGCCGTTTCATCACAAGAATAAATTAAAATTTCATTGCATTTTTTTTGATCAAATAAATGCAACCTTGGTTGAAAATCTAAATGATTCCAAACTTTCGACCAATCGCGTGCAAGCCATCTATAAACATTTGTTCGCTTTCCGTGGTTTTCTAGTTGTTTAATGGCGGTTTAGCTAAATTAGGTTCGCGGCGCTGATAAAATCTACACGCCATCATCGCAAGCATCTGAAATCTATATCATTACTTCCGTAAAGGTCTGGCAATCTAATCTAACATCATCTGCGGTGTCGCATGAGCCATCAGCCATGACAGAAAAAAAAAGTCACTGGCATACCCTCAGTGAGGCCGACGGAGACGAGCAGCACCAGCGCGGCCGCTCTCGTCCTCATGGCGTCTAGTGTTCAGAAAGCTCCCCGCTCGCGAGACATCACGACCGGCGCGGGAAGAGCTCGCGTTAACGGCCTCGAAGTCATCCAGACGACGGAAAGCTCAAGGTGTTCGGTCTGTACTAGTCATGAGCGTTTCTGGGGCAGAGCGGAGCGCTAACTATTGCAACACCACAGACCGCAACACGAGAGCAGCAGGGGAAGCTCGTCTCACTTCATGAGAAAAAAACACAAAAAACAGGTTACCTGCTGCACCCCTGAACGGGCTGGATGGAGCTCGTTTATAGATCTCTTCACAACCCGATCATCATTAACCTGACTCGACGTGGCGCTTCAGAGTAATCAGGATTTGACCCCTGAAAGCGATTCCGTTTTTACATCCCCTTTTCATTTGTTCTCACAAACGTGAAAGGAAAGTAAACACTTGTCCGATTTGTGTGAATACTTTATACCTGATGGTAAAAATCCCCTTGCACTCAAACATCACACAGTAATACCTGGATGTCTCATAAAGCGTTATCTGTCATCAACTGAACTTTCTGTATTACTAATGCCCTATTTTGTTATTATCGCTTTGTCTGGTTTGGTTTAATTTGGTTTTAATGTGTGTCTGTTCTCTCAAATCTTAGGCAGGGCTATTTTTAGTTAAATAAAACATAAACAAATGTCTGTGTGTGTGAGTGAGTGTGTGTATGTCTGTGTGTGTGTGTATGTCTGTGTGTGTGAGTGAGTGAGTGAGTGAGTGTATGTCTGTGTGTGTGTGTGTGTGTGTGTGTGTGTGAGTGAGTGTATGTGTGTGTGTGTGAGTGTATGTCTGTGTGTGTGTGTGTGTGTGTGTGTGTGTGAGTGAGTGAGTGTATGTCTGTGTGTGTGTGTGTGTGTGTGTGTGTGTGAGTGAGAGTGTGTGTGTGTGTGAGTGTATGTATGTGTGTGTGTGTGTGAGAGTGTGTGTGATTGAGTGTATGTCTGTGTGTGAGTGAGTGAGTGTCTGTGTGTGTGAGTATGTGAGTGTATGTCTGTGTGTGTGTGTATGTCTGTGAGTGTATATGTCTGTGTGTGTGTGTGAGTGAGAGTGTGTGTGTGTGTGAGTGTATGTCTGTGTGTGTGTTTGAGTGTGTGTTTGAGTGTGTGTATGTCTGTGTGTGTGTGTGTGTGAGTGTGTGAGTATGTGAGTGTGTGAGTGAGTGTATGTCTGTGTGTGTGTGTGTGTCTGTGAGTGCGTGTGTGAGTGAGAGTGTGTGTGTGAGTGCGTGTGTGAGTGAGAGTGTGTGTGTGAGTGTATGTCTGTGTGTGTGTTTGAGTGTGTGTGTGTATGAGTGAGAGTGTATGTCTGTGTGTGAGTGAGAGTGTGTGAGTGTATGTGTGTGAGTGTGCATTTCTCACTTTAATTTAGTTTAACTTGGTGTACAAAAATAACTAATACATAAAAGTACAACTACTAAAATGATTAAAAAAAACACAACACAATTGCTACAACTTTATTAAAAAATAATACAAATGATAAAAATATTACTAATGTGTGTTGTCTGTTCGTTGAAATCTTAGACACAGTTATTAATAAGTAAATAACATAACATGAAAAACAAATATTATGTGTGTGGATGTGTTTTTGTGACAAAATAGAACAGAATTTGTATAAAGACACAGGTGTGACATAGATATTAAAAGGTGAAGGAGAAGAATTAAAACACTTATAACATACAGAGTGTGTTTTTTGGGGGAAAGTAGAAATCTTCTGTCATGGGTAGGTGTTAAATGTTAGCACATACAGTCTGTACAGTATAAAAAACATTACACCCATTCACTAAAACATCTGTGTGTGTGTGTGTGTGTGTGTGTGTGTGTGTGTGTGTGTGTGTGTGTGTGTGTGTGTGTGTGTGTGTGTGTGTGTGTATGTGTGTGTGTGTGTGTGTGTGTGTGTGTGTGTGTGTGTGTGTGTGTGTGTGTGTGTGTGTGTGTGTGTGTGTGTGTGTGTGTGTGTGTATGTATGTGTGTGTGTGTGTGTGTGTGTGTGTGTGTGTGTGTGTGTGTGTGTGTGTGTGTGTGTGTGTGTGTGTGTGTATGTGTGTGTATAGCACAGTTGCCAAAGCAGCATTTCTCATTTTAATTCCATTTAACATGACAATACAGAAAATGAACTTTAACTAAAAACAATAATATTAATCCATTTTTAATCCATTTCACTGATCTCAGCTCAGTCTGTCTGTGTTATCTCAGACCACTGTACCTCCTGCGTATTTTACCTTGTCGGTAAACCCATAAAGGTTTCTGTCAAATGATCAGGGTAATTTGGTTTCGCTTCCAATACATGTGTTTGTGGGTGAGGTGGATAGAAAGGCTTCAAGTTAACCGCACAGCGTGGCTACTCTTACTGTGATATTAACTGCTTCCTGAAGTTATTAATAGTAACTGTGTAGCTAAGCAGTGAAGGTATACCTTCATCTGAGAGGAAAGCTTTCCAAGTTCGCTGAAGCTTCTTCGGGTCTCGTGCAAAATCAGGATGAAAGTAGATCAGAAAGCGCGCTTTTCTTGATGACAGCACGTATGTAAAAAATATAAATAAAGGTCAATGGAAAGTTTTCTGGAAACGGTGACATTTGTTTCCTGTGACGCTGACTCCTGTGAGAACGTCTTGTTCTTTGTAACTAAATGAATTATAGTTCAGATTGTATTGGATTCACAGTCATTCATTTATATATTTTTATAATTATATATATATATATATATATATATATATATATATATATATATATATATATATATATATATATGACTGTGAATCCAATACAATCTGAACTGTAATTCATCTGTAATTCATTTTCATTCATTTATATATATATATATATATATATATATATATATATATATATATATATATATATATATATATATATTACATTTATGAATGAATCCGTTTTATGTTTTGTCTGCAGCGTTTATAGCAGAAAGCAATTTAAGCCAGAATGCTAAATGCAGCAGTTATTCTTAAATCTTTCCACAAAACTCATTTTTAGCTAAACTTCCTGTTTTGGGCAACATTGCTGAAAACGAAAAGCTTGAATAAATAACCCAGGGTTGCTTTTATGCATGAAATGAATCAAATGCCCACCGATGAGCCATGTAGCGCGTTTTGTCGCCATCTCGTGGTCAAAATGCGTATCAATTTGTATCTGCCTTTATAAAGCCCCCCCAAAAAATGTACAGAAATGCGTTAATACCTCGCAGGTTAACCGGCTAAAAGTTACTATTAGTTACTAGTAACTCACAGCGTGGTTTTCTCGCACGTGACGAGCAAAAAAGCAAGCGAGCGGTGATGCATGCATAAAAAATCTGCGCTCGTGCTACGTATCGTGTTGTAATATATTTTGCTTTTGATCCAAAAAGCAGAAGCGGCTGTGGCACAGTTAGTCATTCTGTGAGTTCACTTCTGTTTATCAGCGATATATAATCAGCAAAAAAGAGATGGAGAGGAGAAGGTAGGTCCTCATCACCATGGTAACTGAGAGACCTCAGCTCTCTCTTATTTTGCAGTCCTCAACACAAAGAGAAGAGAAAGGAAAGCCCTCAAATGTTTACCATAATTCTCGCTGATGGAAACATCGACGCCAAGTTACTCTTGCTTCTACTTTTATGGCATATTTCAACTACGTGTGCCCTCTTAAGGCGTTGAATTAGCTCATCGATGTCAGCATTCGCGATCAGGAAGTAAGGCGTTTTTTTTTTTTTTTGCTGTGTGCAAATTGCACGTGTGCACGCCTGCTTTTTTTGCAGCCAGGAAATGCAATCAGCCGATTGGTCAAGAGCTGCCCCGACCGTGAAAACTGTAATCATTAATGACATGCCCAAGCACCGAGGCTAAATTCTTATAATTATTAAAAGAACAACCCCCTGGTAGCGTAGGGACGGTTTCCAGTGGACTCTTTTGAGGGTTTCTGGAGTTTGTTTTTCCACCTGTGACCGAGTTATGCACGTTGCTGAAGTGCATTACGGCAAGCCATTTTTACATGTATGCCCTAAATTAACCAGAGTTGATCTCTCACGTGACTAGCACTTATAAACGTCATTACTTTTTATTTTTATTTTTTAACATTTTACTCATTGCCGCAATCACAGCAGGTGTGATGCAATCGGCCCTTTTTCAAATTTACGCAACCACAGAACAGGCATTTGTGATATTTTAAAGGTGCTGTGTGTTCTTCTGAAGCCAAACAATAAATAAAAAAATATATAAATTATATATATATATATATATATATATATATATATATATATATATATATATATATATATAAATATATATATATTATAATATAATATATATATATATATATATATATATATATATATATATATATATATATATATATATATGTTTCTATGAAAAATAGCCAGTAATTCTACTCTGAAATGCATTTTAACCGCTAGCTGTAAATCTTACGCACTGCGCCTTTAAAAGAATAGTTCATTCTATAATATAATAATATAATATAAATCATTTACTCAGCATCAAGCAGATCCAAACCTTTTTGAATGTCTATGTTTAAGTGAACACAAAGGAAGATGTTTAAAAAAAAAAAACTGTCACTATTGACTCCTATAGTATTTTTTTTCCCATTATGGAAGTCGACAATGACCAAAACGGCCTGCTTGCGAACCTTTTTCTAAATATCTTCATGTGCGTTCAGCAAAACAGAGAAATGCAAAAAGGTTTGGATCCACCCGAGGGCGTGTAAATGGTGACAGTATTAATAATTTTGGGGGTGAACTATTCCTTTAAGGTTAAAACCCACGCGGAGTATAACAAGCCTGACTATAAAACGAGAGAAAACGCGGGCTTTAACGAACGCGTGTTAAATCGGCTTGCCACACAACTGCCCAGATGCAACGCAAACTAATTACATTCCTCTTCATCAAAGTTAAAAGTCTCCCATATATCGACACGACAGTTTCCGAACGCCTCTCGTTTTGTTTGCTGTAGTTTTTTCTTGTTTGTTTGTTGTTGTTTTTTCCACCTGCGCGCTCAAGCACACCTCCCCCGAGCAATCACATGGGAGACGCGACCGCAGCGCTCAATCTCAATCATCCCTCGCTCGCTCTGCCCGCCGGAGTCGCTTTCGCTCAGAAACATGACATCGCTTTAACCGAAAGTGCTCTTCGACGGCCCCGTCGGTTTTCAGGAAGCGCGCGCACCTGCACGGCGGAACACCTCGCGCAGATGTTGCACGGAGAGACCTGAAACAAGCCGCTCGTTCTCACCCGGTCGCGCTCCGCGGGCTTCACGGAGATGAAGAGGAGAGACAAGCTGAAAATCCCCTCCCTCACTTTGGAGTAAGCTCAAATGTTTTGTTTTTGTTTTTTTCTTCCCCCTTCTCGTTGTTCAAATGAATTATTTACTCGCGACGGGGGAAACCCCTCGGAACCGGTAAGTTGCGAGAGGCGAGCAGGCGGCGGCGGATCTGTACGAAAGAATGCCATCGTTTGCTCGTTTTTTTTGTTTCTTTGCGTGTGTTCAATGGTCGGCGTTGATGCGAACGGTAAGGAACGGAGTGCGGCTCGCGCGCGCGGTGTTTGCTTGCACGGAAGAAAGCCTTACAGCCTTCACGGGACGCGCCGGGGTTCAACGACGAGCTATAAACGTGTGCCTGTAAAACTACCTCAGTGTTAAATCTGTTCAGCGTTTAGTGACGAGACCGAGCGTTCCCTTTCGTTTCGAGCGCTTTAAGCAAACATCCGGTCAGGTTCTTAAACCCCAAAACCCCCAAATGAATCACTTCGTTATGTCATGCGTGAATAACAGCATATACCATACAGCTCCCGTTTCTGCTATGCGTGCTTGATGTGTGTGAAATCTTCATAAGGATGCTACACTTTACAAAACGAACATTTGAATATATTTAAGAGCGCGTGGCGCGCAACTGTGCCGTAAAAAAATACAGTAAATATGTTTTGCGACACAAAATGTGAGGGGGACAGTAAAAGTCGTGATGCATTTAATTCAGCTTTTTTTTATGCATTTCAGGGTGATGTTGTGCCTTGTTGCGTGATGTTTATCGCATTGTTTAAGTTTCACGTGTGTGGCCCTATTAGTGGTTGCAAATACCGTCCGTTTATGGACAGGCCCACTTGCCCTTACCGTGTTTCTTAAAAACAAGAGTTTTCAAATGTGCATCGTTTGCCTTTCCTTACTAGTCAGAATCGCTACAATCTCTCACCGCGACATGGCCTTTTAATGGAACCATGTTGCATCGCATTTCAGTTCAATACTTCGTGGTTTGCAGATGTGCTTTCTATTGAGCGAACGCTCTCAGTCGCGCTTTCAGGGTCCCGCTACGAGCCGAGCTTTTAAGCGAGAGCACGAGTCGATGTGTTCCTGCTTTTCCGACACTTGCTTCTGCCAGACTTCAACGTGATCGCTGCGGCTTTCCAACCCTGTCCTCCCACTCCGAGTGAATACAGCCGACCCCCGCGGCCCACTATATTTTCAATCCCGGGCGTGTAGGAGCCCGCATCCGGACGCCTCGCTTCTCCCAAGTACGACTGAGGATGGCCGCTGGTTTATAAGGGTTTCTTTTGAAGCTTTGGGTCGGCATCTATAGGAAGACGCGAGGCGCTTTAACGAACGCCGCGCGTTTCCCGAAAGCAAGTGCGCAGAGAATGGTTGAAGGCGGCGTAACATCAGATCGTGGAGCGCAGGGGGGGCGGCGTTCACAGTTGGGTCGTCTCCAGTTCTCTCTCTTCACCATGACAACATCTTCACACTTCTAAAGCGCTTGTTGCTATCCGTTGCAGTGAGAATATACGCACTGCCAGACGGTGGCAGCCCTAGTTGTACAGTCACGCGTATTTAACTCTTTTAGGTCACCGTGATACGGATTTGTTACGCAAACCGAAGTTCGACCTCGATGAGCATTACCCTCGTCAAGGTCACGATAATCGATACCTGTCGAAACCGGCTTCTGCCAACAACATGCCTGGCGTCTATTTTGACGTGCTCCATTAATTCTGCTTTCGGGTTTGACGTGTAAACACCTGCCGGGTTAGCCCTGGACGCGTTTTAGGCCACTCGGCTGATGAAGGAACACGAGAAAAGGCCTCGTCTCGATGCCTCTAATGCGTTTTGTGGAACCGAAAGTTATGGTGGCAGTAAACAGTAAAGGACTTCGAAGGTCACACATTAAAGTAATTCACCGAACACCTGCTTCCTGCGGGAAAAGTGTTGACTAAAAGGGCCGAAATTAGAGATTGCATGGCTTTGTGTTGATAGAAGTGCGTATGCTGTGCGTATCGTGTGAATCATGTCGCATGCATTCGTTTTTTCGTCACACACACGATGCATTCCATCTCATCTCCCGCGACATTTTCCGTCAGGGTGGCTGCGTGTAGTCGAAATAACGTCATTTGGAGAAGCTGTAAGCGATGTTGGCCACCTTTGCCGTGCACAGGCCAAAAGTGCGTCCACGCTCAGATTTTACAAAACCTTTACAAGCCTTACGGTGGAGATTCGTGTGGGATATATATCAAGCAAATGGCGTTCTTGTAAACTTTTTTTGTTTTTTAAAAAAAAATCCTGGAAGCAGTGTTCACATATTCCATTAAATATTAAGCTGTTTTCGTTATTGATGTTAATAAGAAGTGTTCTTTGAGCAGCAAAAATTAGAATGATTTCTAAAGGATCAGAAGACTGCAGTAATAATGTTGACAATTAAGTTATTTTAAATTGTAATTATATTATTTTACTATATTTTTAACTGAATAAATGCAGCCTTGGTAAGACTTTTTAAAAATATATATTTAAACTTTTTCCCAAATTTTTAACAATAGAGTATATCCGTCACTCCCCGGCTTTTTAAGGAATAGTTCACCCAAAAATGTAAATTACGGTCATCATTTACTCACCATCAAGTATTCCCAGACCTGTAGGATTGTCTTTGTTCATCTGAACACAAAGGAAGATGTTTTGAAGAAAGATTGCAACCAGGCTGTTTTGGGTCACCATTGACTCCCATAGTATTTTTTTTCTCTATTATGGAAGTCAATGGTGACCGAAACACACTTTTTTCAAAATATTTTCCTTCGTATCTCCAGAAGAGCAAAAAAATTCATACAGCTTTGAGACTGCTTGAGGATGAGTAACTGATGACAGAATTTACATTTTTCGGGTGAGCTGTTTCTTTAAAAGAATCGCTTACAGCAGCTTTAAGATGGCCTTTTTAAAATCCCTCATTCGTGTCGTGTTTCATGTGTTGCAGCCCCATGCCGCTTAATGAATCCTTAAAGCCGAGAGCATGAAGAAACACCAACAAAAATACAGTCCACATGCACTTAGTCAGAGCGCTAATGCATGTAAACGTGTCTTGCTTTTCAGTTTGTCACCCAGCCAGAGCCCCATCATCCTGAGTCCATGCAGTCCAGGCAGCCCCTGCAGTCCTTTACAATCCCTTCATCCCTGGAGGTAAGACAGCCGATTCACACGCCAGAACATTACATAAACCTGCTCCGGTCCTGCAGGGAGACAGAAGTGTCTCCCGTTAGTCAGCATGACAGGCTAAAATCTCATCGATTGTTTTCTCATTTAATGGGACCTTCAGTTCATCTCACACACGTATGATTCATATGGATAAAAGCACCTGAGCACATGGGATGCACTTGACCTTTTTAAAATCCCCTGCAACAAGACATATTATGTAATATGAGAGTATTAATTTTATAATTCGATTGCATGTTTAATAAAAATATTTTAGCGTTTTATATAATATGTATGAAACAAGCCTGAAGTCCATACTGCCTGTGTGTACTTTATTTTTTTATTTTTACAAGAAATGTATGATTTTTTTCCCTAACTATTTAGAATATTGTTCATATTTTAACAATGTATAAAAAATAAATAACATAAATTAAATTAAAATTAATTGCTATAAAAATCTATAATAAAAATAAAATAAATTTTTTAAAGTCATTAATAATACTTTATATTTAACTAACTTTCTTGTGAAAATGTAATGCCACAATTAGGTCACTAAATATGCAATAATTTTTTATTATTATTATTATTTTTTTTTATATTTAGCGGATGCATATACAAAATAAAAAGTAATAATAGTAATAAACTAAAACGTATTTTTATACACAGTCGTATCATATATTATATATACTCTCACATACCATCTTTGAGATTCACTATACCTTCCATAATATTTACTTAACATGAATATATATATATATATATATATATATATATATATACACACACACACACACATATACACACACACACCTACATATACATATATACATATATAAGGGCTGAGAAGATAATTTGCAAATTGTAGTCTAATTACATTTTAATTAGTAATAACCTGTTACATTACACATTTTATAATTAGACTATTTTTGAATACTTTTAACATAACTCATTTATGTCATTGGTTTAAATAGAATAATATTGTACCATATTAATATTAAAATGCAAATAAAATATAGCCTACTCCATTCATTCTTATTAACAACATAAAGTGAATTAAGCATTACATTAGGTCAGGGCTCATGACCTGGGATTCACGAAGGAAGTGAAGCTTATTTGTCTGTTTAGTAAAAAAGGAAAAAACAACAACAAATAATTAAGTCATAAAAATGTAAAATTGAAATAAATAATTTTTAGTAAAAATAACATCTAAACGTAAAGAATACATGCACATCATGTTGCCTTTTACCAAGGAAATTTTAAAAGGCAAAAAGAATTAGGGAAATTATTAATAGTTTGTTATTGTGTGAATGTGCAATCAATTAAAAAGTAACTGCAGTCTAATTACACGTATTTTAAAATGTAAAATAAAATCTAATTACGAGTACTACATTTTTGGAATCAGTTTAAATAATCCAGATTTTATGTAATTTATTTCGCTCAGTATATTACTTTTTATTGTGACTAGCTCTCGCGTGAAGATTTGGCGTCACCGTAGAAACGATTACGTTGGGTCATACCATCTCGAAATTTATTGTGCCTCCCGTCTCGTTCGCTTAAAATACAAAAACACATATTTAAGTTACTATTCATACAACAAAGACGAACGTGCTAGTCCGTCGGAACGGACATCGTTTATTCAGACCCCGAGCTAACGCGCTGCTCGGACTCCGCTCCCCCTCTTCGGAGCGAGGTGGTACATCCCAAGCTTATCACCCGGCGATCAATCAACGCGAGCGAAACAACCACAACACAGCAGCATCTTACCTGCCTGCGAACATGCGCTCGCTCTTGCTAACCGCCGCAAGTCGCGTTTTTGCAAAGTGAACAGGTAAACTTCGTTCCAGCGACGCCGGAGGACGGTCGAGCCAGAATGTGAGCGTCTAAACTTTTACCAAGTTGCACGGCGAGTCCGGGCGAACGGCGGCGGCGTGTCGCACAAAGGACGGAGATGAACCGCGGCGAGCCACGCGCGCCCTTCTCCAGTCGAGAGGCGGACTCGTGAATCTCAAGACTGTAGTCCTGGTTCTGTAGCTCGGTGTTGGCGCTGCAATCCTCTGCGATTATGTCTGATCCGAGTTCCTGGAGCGCGCTGCCTGGCAGTAGCAAAGCTCATTTTGTCACCGGCGCGATGCTCAAGCGATCCAAAAGGTAACGTGCGATATAAGTCGAGACGTGCGCGATCGAAACTTTCTAACGCGTCAACTTTTGACGCGTCACGTGCGCGTTTGTCGGTCGACGCGTGCAACCAAGTCTCGAAACGCGGCGTGCCGTTTACCTAGGCTGCATTTCAAGCGTCGCAATCGCGTGCCTGGCGAAGGAGGGCGCGCTGCAATAGCGCGATGGCTGCGTGGCGTTGTTCAAAGCCTTGTTTCGATGTCCGCATGCACTGATAGACATCTGTAGCTGCACACCAGCGAGAGATTGAAGGTGCATGACTCCGAAAGAGGTGTTCGGTGAGCAAGTGATAAACAGCTTGAGGCTCAATGCAAGTGACAGCTGTGTTGAAGGATTGCCAGAGATGTTGCAGAATTATCACTAAACTCAAAAACAATGTTATTGAGAGCGTGCTGATCATTAAACCCTTTGTCACTTTCGACTGTAAAGGCCAGGCTGGATTATGTTGAAAGGTTTTTAATAATCCCTCTCTTCTCTTGTTTGTGTGTTGCAGCTGTCGCAGCAGTAATAGAAAGAGCCTTGGCGTTGGAACGCCTTCGCCCACCCGCCCTCTTTCGCCTCTGTCCGCCCACACAGGTAATGCTTGCCGTCACATGACACTCGCTCCAGGACGGCCGACATTGAGCTGGCCTGTGACCGCTGAGAGCTTGATGTAGCTGGCGTAACATAAGCCTGTCCACTCCTCACCCTCTTACCACGCTTCTTCAAGGGCTTGCTTGCATCGGAAAACCCTGAACCCGCATGCTGTCGTTTTTGTTTTGTTTCCCGCAGAACGCTGCAGGCGAAAAGTCTTCACAGAGCGGTTTGTCAGTAACCGAAAGCAATCGCAATTCAAGCCGATGCGTTTTCAGATTAACGCGTTATTTGGCGAAAAGGATGCTTAAAGGGTCCTGAAACCCGCCTTTTTTTCAGAGGTGATTTTTCACAATGAAACTTTCTTAAATGGGGCTTCGTTCGCTAGGGGTGGGGGTAGAGTGAAGAAAAGGTAAATTGCATAAAAGGGGAGATGCAGTAAGTGAATAAATACTGCTGATTTGCAATAGGTGTGTTCAACTTGAAGCGGCCGATCTAAGACGACAAAGTATCACGAGAGCGTTTGACAGCTGGCGCTCTTTATGATCGCTCTCGCTGTACTTTCATGTCCGATCAGTCGCTGCCAAGCCGGTTCAAGTCGAAGACACGCCTATTGTAAACACACACATGTTGGGTTTATGTCACGTGCCTCAAACATGAGTGAAATGATCACAAATATGACCGCTTTCCATTTTGTAACACATTTCGTGACCGCTGTCGGTCCTTTAAGCAATGTGCAACATATGTTATCGCCTCCAAAAAAAGTGTTGTCGGGTTTCATGACTCTTTAAACCATTTTTACGCCGGTAATCCTCCTCTGCAGCGATTGGACCGTTTGATTGGTGACGTGAACTTGACAAATGAATCGGTAACGGAACGACCGAACTGTGTGGTTTGATCACAGATCGGCTGAGTGATTCGTTCGCCAATCAATTTTATCATCAAGCCAGCTGAATCGGTTGTTTATGAATCTTCTGAATCACTTGCTCGTGATTCGGCTGAACCGTTTGCTTGCGATTCGGCCGCTTGCAAATTAGCGCGGTTTATCCGAGAGACGGATCAGTCATTCACAAGTCGGACTAAATAACGCATACAAAGGCACAGTTCAGCCACGCGTTTTACATGTGCGTGTCGTAAATTGTGACCTGGTGGAGCCGGTGTGGCCGTATCAGGCTCCTCAAACAAAGTTGGTTGCACTGCTGTGTTTAAACTTTTTTCTTTTGGGGGGGGAAGTTATCCTACCAATGGCTTACTTATAGCGGCCTCTGCTTATAAAGCTCGGAGCAGGTATTTCTAAACATTTTAAAAATGACACGCGTCGGTTTTAAAGTGAATCGGAGAGACGTTATTGTTCTAAAAGGAGCTAAATGTCCAAAAGTGTGATTTGTGAAACATCTGAGGTCGTCTGACGTCTGTTAAATCCTCCAGCTTACGTAACGCTGTGTGCTCTGTTGAAATTTCCTCTTGTTCCCCTTCCAGCTGCCAGCAGCCCTCTGGACAGCCCACGAAATGTGTCCGCTGCGATTTGCTCTCTCAACTTCCCTTTCGCCCGCAGGTAGACAAACGCTCTTTATCATGTTTTTCATGTTCATTAGATAGATGACAGACCAGCATTCTGGATGTTCCTCAGCATTTACCAGATTGTTAACCAAGTGTCAGGTTCACATTATGTACAGCTGACTCATTTATTCTTATGAATCTTTCTATATAGAGCTCACTAAGCGTGTCGCCTATTTTCTCTCTCCTCATCCCTCTTTATTTCTTCTCAGCCACCTGGCTCGAGCTGACAGGTAGCCAATCTCTTTTTCACACCATGACGTGGCTGAACCTTAATAACCTTATGTGTTTCAGGGACTCTGTGTACTCTTTACATTTTTTTTTTTTTTTTTAATTTATTTTTAATCAGGTTTTTTTTTTCTTCCTTTCTTGCCTTGACGCTTTGTCAGCATTTCTATATTTTTTTTTTTTTTTTTTTTTTTTTTTTTTTTTCTTGGCCATAAATATTTAATAAAGCTGATATTGAAATAAATAAGAATTGTTTTCGATGTATACCATTTCTGCCAACCGTTGAATGGAAATTTAGCTTTCTTTTTAGTTGAAAGTATGTAAGAACTGTTAATAGGTGACTGTGTTTTAGTGGTGGTCCATATGTGTATTGATTGATGTTAGTATGGGATTATTTTAGCGGTGGGGGGAAACTATATGTGTGTGCGTGTGTATAATATGTCATTTTATATTAGTGCTGTCAAACAATCGCATCTAAAATAAACAATTTTTGTTTAACGTGTGTATTGTTTTTATGTACACATGCATTAAAAAAAAAATTACATTTTTTTTATATTTACGTGTCTGTGTGTGTGTGTTTTAATAAGTAATATACAGTAAACAAAAACTCTTTTGGATGCGATTTAATCATTTGACAGCACTAAATTGTATATTATAGGAAAATAGTAAGTCATATTATTTAATTTGCTGTGGGCTGAGATGAAGTTAAGAGATGGAACATCATTCTGTCTCCTGAAATGCTCTTTTTCTCTCTCTGCAGAGCGGAAGGGAGACGGTGGTCTCTGGCTTCACTTCCATCCTCGGGTTACGGGACCAACCCTCCCAGCTCAACTGTCTCAGTATGTCTCTCTGTTAGCTTGAAAAAAAAAAAAAAGAGCATTTGGTATGAAATGGCGAGGAAAAATGACAGAACTCTGTTAATTCCTTTTAAATAGTAAAAGCAAAGGAGGTGTAAATATTCCTGTGTGAATCAGTCCTTTGAAACATTCATATATATATATATTTATTTATTTATTTATTTATTTGTTGTTTTTAAAATGAGATTGTGGCCATGTATTTTTGATAGATTTATGTTTATTGGTTGCTTTGCAGTCATCATCCTCATCTCAAGAACGACTGCACCAGCTTCCATACCAACCCACACAGGACGAGCTTCATTTCCTGTTCAAACACTTCCGAAGTTCGGAGAGCATGACCGATGAAGATGGGCGGCCCTCCCCGTTTATGCGACCCCGGTCACGTAGTCTTAGGTAAACAAAAACACGCATGCACCCATTAATTGTGACATGGGATGTCTTTGTTTGCATTTCATTAATATGGCTATTAGGGTTTAATCATTTCTTGACCTGATTCAGAGTTTTATTATGTCTGCATTGACTGTATCAGTGCAGTGACCTGTTTATGGGCATAGTCCGACTTGCATCATTTCCTGACTCCATCATTGTCTAATATTAATAATATTAGTGAAATAGCAAAAAATGAAAAACATATTAAAGAAAAATTTCACCCAGAGGTTCTCTCTTATTTGCCCTGCTCCGTACCCATATGGCTTTTTGCATAATGTAAATACTTTTCGGTTTTCTTTTTCATGCATTTCCAATACATAATGAACTTTTGGAGAAAAGCATTCCAAGTTTAAGAAGATCATTTAAAAATTGTAACGTGGAGCCTTCTTTTTTTTTTCCCAGTTACAAGTTGCACTGATTAGGTTCAACGTTTGACTCCGTTTGAATGATGATTTTTCCCTAATGCAAAGCTATTGTGTGACTTCTGAAAACTTGTAATATGTAAGTGATGGCTCTTCCCAAAATGAGATTTCTCTCATTTACTCCCCTTTAAGTTGTTTCAAACCTGCATGAGCTTCTTTCTGCAGATTCTTCAGCTTGAGGGTAGAGTGACTGATGACAGAGTTCTTAGTTTTTTAAAGAGTACTTTTTCATTTACCTTGATGGGTTTTGTACCCTTTTTTTGATGCATGAAATCCTAAATCCCCTATTCATTGTAACTATCTCAAAGAACAAGCAGAAGGAAAGTCATATGGGTTGGAATGATGTGAGGATGAGTAAATCATGGCAGATTTTTTTCATTTTTTTGGGTGAACAATCTCTTTCAGTGCTGTTTCTTGCCAGACGTGTTGTCAGATGAGTGGACTCCTGACTAATAGGAATATCCAGGCTTTCCCCGTCAAAACGAAACAAAAGGAGCGTTTTTGTTTTGCAAAAGAACCTCCCTTGAGGCTGAGTCAGAGAAGAGACGGCTTTCACTGTGGTGTAATTGAACACTGGGGTTTGAAATTTGCATCAGCCCAGTTAATATGCAGGAGTCTGGAGTAGAAACTAAAATCTGATGAGGGTTTTTGTTTATGATGCCTATTCTGAGCGAGTCTACAGACTGCAGTGCAACGCCTCACCTTTAGCCCACATCTCTGCAGGATTCAGAGGTTTAGATGTCCACCCACAATGCTTCACACTTCAAACCGGGTGCTTGCAACAAACAAAACACTGCTCACTTGGTTTTTAAAACGAGAGGACAGTGGATATGTTTGTCAACCATCAACCTACTACATTATAGAATTTTTCGTTACTGATGCAATTGCATATTTTCTTCCTTTTTTGGTTTGATGCGCCAAAATCATTAAAAACGGACAGATTTTTATTAGCCATTTCTCTGATAGAACATTTTGATTCAGCCTTTTTTTTTTTTTTTTTTTTTTTTTTTTTTACTTGACATGAATAAACTTTAGACGGCTCTGCAAATGGGAGCGCTGAGCTAACAGTATTGATTTCCTGTTTTTAATCTATACTGATCTAGCCATCTCTTAGTTTATGCTATCCAGTTAATATGTGAGCATCAATTAACTTTATTTGTAGCGTATGAAATCCAGTAATCACAGTAAGCCTTGTTGTGGAAAAGGCCGCAAATATCGAAAGATGCAAACAATAAATGGAGTTTTGGCTCTTTGATATGATGCGATAGATCGCTGTCAAACGTTCATTTGTGCTATGTTACAGATTCATTGTATTTTTTACTTTAACCTGTTGTCTTTATTTAATGTAAGCTTGAATTGTCATGGAAAAAGTTACAGCCGTTGTTTAAATAAAATATAAATATAACAAAGTCGAGTCAAATCATAATACAAAAAACGTATACATACCGTCTTGTGTGCAATTTAAATGTTAGTACAGTTTAATTGTTGATTTATTTTCAGGTTCAGTATTTTGTCATGCATCCTGATTTTCTTGGTGCAGCGTATCATTCATTTTCTATCTATTGTTTCTTTGTTTTAGCCCTGGACGAACTGGCAGCTCCTTTGATAATGAAATTATAATGATGAATCATGTCTATAAGGAGCGCTTTCCAAAGGTATGTATCGCCAACAGATTATTTCCAGTATTTACTCTACAAATCTGAGATGCCTAATGTTCTCTCTGGTGTGCAGGCCACCGCTCAGATGGAGGAGCGTTTGCTGGAAGTCATTAGGCAGTTTTCCCCAGACAGCACCCTACCATTGGGAGATGGCGTCTTGGGATTTATCCAGCACCAGTTGGTGGAGTTGGCTAGGGACTGTCTGGATAAATCCCAGAAGGGCCTGATCACATCGCTGTACTTCATAGAGCTGCAGGATAAACTGGAAAAAATGCTGCATGAGGTGAGGCGGGAATTTCTAGTTCAGTGAATCCAGGCATTTGTTTGGGTATTTGTTTGAGTCTTTGCTGATGTTGGAGAAGTGGCCAAGTGCAGAAGCTCTCGCATGTGGCACCCGCATACGGGCGACCCGTGTACATAAAAACAAAAAAAAATTAAAGTGACACAAGACCTACATTCACCTGAGTATTTAGGGTTGACAGTCATATTTGCTAACAAATGGATTTCATATCAGTTTTGTATTATCAGAGACGGGGGCAACATATGCTTTAAACAAGCAAGTCGGTTCCACTGAAGATTGTAGTCTTGTGAAGACATTTTTAATCATTAGAGACGAAAAAATATATTTGTGTGTGTAATTGAGGTTTTGTGGAGTTGCACTGCATGATGTTTCAATCTGAACTTTGTGTTGTCATAAAGAAAAAAACAATTTTTCAATTTTCTTTGACTTTCTTTGAAACAATAATGGTTAAAAGCAATGACGTAGTTTGTTAAAATGTTTACTAACAAATATTAAAGTTAATTCGCCCCAATATTTTAATTTGCACACCCTTAAGGCATCCTAGGTGTATATGACTTTCTTCTTTCAAACGAATCCAATCAGGAATTCTCCTTGCTGCTCTTAGTTTTACAATGGTGAAAAAACAAAAACCGTCACCTACTGGCAGTCCAAAAGAAGTCAAATAAAGTGTATACATTCTCAATAAATTTGGCGAGCTAAAATCTCTTTATTGGAGTTTGTGTGAAAGTGAATTGATGAAAATGTAACAAAGACATTTAGTAATCATTAGTTATCGTTTGAGCAAAATAATTGGGATTATCTCTTCATTTAATCATTATCATTCAGCCCTAGTCTGTTAAAGAATGCAGTATTTATTGGGTTTTAAGGCTGCATTCTGAAATTGTTTAGCTATAAACAGATTTCGGGAGGAGCACTCGTTTCCTAATCGCGCAATTATCCAACCAGAGCAAGAGAAGCCTACTATAAATTCACACAAGCCTCTTACCTCGATCTCGTTCATAGCATCACTCGCTATTCAAGGACAAGAGGAAGGTAGTCCTCCGAGCCCTCTCCCTGACAGCACGCCGAACACGCTTACTTTTACCGTTACTATGATTAATTATATGTAAGTGCGAACTCGTGGAATGTTTTTTCTTATTCGTAATCATTAAAATTTGTCACACACCGAAAACCTTGTACCCTGAGTCTAATGCATATTAATTAATCCATTGGGAAAATGGTTTATAAAACAATACAAAATGGAGTCTTCTAGCAGTGAGGCTGGATAAAAAAAAAAAAAAGAAATTCTTCAGGATATCAGTGGCTCAGTTTGATGATTCACTTGTGATACTGGAGCCATGTATTTAAAAGAATTTAGTGTGCAAGAACACTGCTTTGTGCTGCGAGATGAAGTGGATCAACTTCTCTTACACCATTCTGAATTATGGTGTTCGTTTGTGCATTGGCTGTGAATCATCAAAGCACCTCTCTAAATGCTTGCTACGGATGCCAAATATGCTGAAAAGCGAGCTCGATCCAAATTTATTTGACGGCTTAAAGTTTCTGGGGCATTGTGTAAGCTTGACTTGAAATAACGCGAGAGCCGTATTTGTTTTTAACATGCAAAAATGTAACTTTTATTTCGATAAACCTTTAACCCAGAAATCGTCACAGATAATCCCAAAAAATGACAAGTAACACGGTGAAATGTGAAACAATTTACAAGTCGAAAGACTGTAGTAAAACATACTCCAGACTCAAAACATTGCCTGCGCGCCACAACTTTTTAAATCTAGCTTGAGTCCTTGTCGCATGCACGAACAACCATTTTCTGTTGTTTTAGCCAATGTCAGCTTGGTTTTGCTGTCCTTTTTCTGATTATGCCAAAGCCAACAGGTGGTCTGAGATGCGGTTGTGGTTTGGCAGGAATATCAGGGCAAGGCTGGGTTCTGTCATTGCTGTTGTTGGTGTGCTGCTGCTGCTTCCTTTTTAAGGGGCCTCAAAGCATCACGTTTTCTCAAAAGCAGCTGTGACCATTTCCTCTAAGTGTGAAATCCACCTCTTCCCCCAGGGTGTTTTTACTCTATAAATATTTTTCAGATTTTTTTTTTTTACACCCTGCAACAAAAAAAAAAGAGCAACCTCGAGCCGCTTGCATTTGCATACATGTGAGCGTCTGCGTGCGTAATGGCGCGTGTCGTTCCGTGCATAAATGTGTGCGTACCCTGCAGCAGAGGGTTTGATTAGAAATATAGATCTCCCCGTTCGAGCTCCATGCTCATCTTTTGCAACTACAGGGTGTTAGTTTCCATAGCAACGCTTACGCCCACCCTGTATGTAGTGTTCAGACAACCCCAGGCAAGACTGTCAGATCGCTGCTGTGCGGTGGATGTCGTGCTCATAGATAAGGCTATTAAAGTGTTTCCCACTTCCCTTAGTCAGCGGTGCCAAGCGCAGGGCCCTGATGCTGCAGTCATGCTGCAGTTTAACTGCTCTAACTGTTCAGTCATCAACCTGTTGAGATTGACTGATTGGTCAAATCCTGTGGTTTTGTGTTGTTTTGTGGTTACATCAGTCCGCTCTGCGCGGTTAGTCTGTCACTCTCTGCTCTCTTCTGGGATTGCAAAGTGTTTGCTGCTTTCTTTTCACTGACGTTATGCTTAACTATTTGCAGACTTTTTTTATAAAGGCCACTTTGAGCAGTGGCTGCTATAACGGCAGAAATGATTACATGATTTACTCGGTAATTTGATTTTTGGCCCATCTGTTATTACAGTACTTTTTGCATAAATATTGCGGTTATTTTGCAATATTTATTGACCATTAACGAGGGAGAAAATGGTTTCCACGTGTTTGAGAATGAGCGTAAGCCTTTCACAATTAAAGTCCTACCTTTTTAATTTAGGGCAACTAAATCAATAAATTTATTTTTTTAAATCTGTGTTTTTCAATTTAGTTTTTTTAGGTTTCTGTGTTTGATTTGAATAAAAATTTGTCATCAAAATCATTAATTAAACTAATCTTTTTAAATGTAATCACAGTATAACAGTTAATTTACAACAAAACATTTAAGTTGCTGCACAACAAAACTGTAAATTAAACGTGAATGGCTGTATGGTACTCCCTAAAAATACAAATAGTCTTATTATAAATGGTCTACTTTACAAATTTATATTTATAAAGTATGTTTTAGTATAAAAAGCGACACATTTCTGTCATAATTGCTTCAATTTAGACTAAACTTTTTATTTCCGATGGCATTCCTTATAAATATTATAAGGTTAAACTAATTTATTTATAGCAAAACTGAACTACTGGTGTAAAATGCCCTGTACAAATAAATTTGTGCTCATGTAGCTCTTTCAAAAATATAAATATTTTGTGTGCTTCACAGTAGTTTTAATAGCTTTGCAATTGGAAAGCTACTGGATTTATTATATTTTTCAGTATGGTGCCGAATCACCAAAAAAGTAGTAATGTTATAACTTTAATTTCGTAATTCTATTTTCAGGCTTCTTAACAAAAGAATTAATTACAATTAATGGACGGATGGGTGGTTTTTGCTATGATATTGAACTGAATTATTAACTGGAACGCCATCCTTGATGATAATAAATAGATTGTAAATTTCCCCCCAAGTAAACAGTGAGGACAGCTTGAAGCTGGGCATCATTATAAAGCTCTGTGCTGCAAGGGCACAAGTCACAGTCGAGTCTGAGCTGCCATCTGCTTCTGATGGAAAGAGACTCGCTGGCTGCAGTGCTAAAAAAGGAAACGGTTCATTGTTTTGATGTGACGGTTCGTGTCGAGTTAGAATCATCCATGTTTCCCTCAAACCCCTCTCGCTGTGGCATTTGGCTGTCTGCGAAACATGAGTCACACACTTTATCTTGCTACGAGGCTCTTTAATGCTGATTTGATAGCACGTCTCCCTCGCTTTGTTCGGCTTCATCAAATGCATAAAAATGCGGTAATTTTAGTTTTTCGTAGGAGTGGTCTGACCGAGCGCGATCCTTTGTTTACTCTGCTTCTCTCCTTTACGCGGGGAGACAGCAGCTCAAGATAGATTAAAAATGTTTCGCAGATGCTTGCGTTTAAGGATAGGATATTTGAATACGTCGCGACGTTTTGCTCCGTCTATATTTTGCCATCTAATGCATCTCAAATGCAGATTCTGTGAGTATGCACAGTTGATTTAAAATTCACACGAGCGCCTAGAAAGGATTTGATCCTGTAGCACAAGTAGCTCATTACCTCCCACTCCCGCATCCCACAAGCCAGCAGATTCCCCTGCACAAGCAAGAAATAACATTCCAGTCACTTCGCCAAATACTGTCCAGTGTTCAGAACGAATACAGTCATCTTCTGTCTGTTTGATGATCAGCACAGTATGCCGCTGAATTATTTTCCACCAACTCTCTCTGACTCTTTTAATTAAATGGCCTTTTTTAAAAGGAGAAATTTGTACTTTTGTTGTTGTTTTTTTAGCAAGATTGCTTTAAGTCTTTGCCGTCACACTTGATCAATTTAGAGTTCTGTTTCAAATCAAAGAATCCTAAAGTGTTTTCTGTTTGCACAAAACTTTCAGCAATCATGATGATAATTTGCATATTAGGGTGATTTATGAAGAATCGGGTGCGATGATGATTGGAGTAACGATGCTGGAAATTCATCTTTGCATCAGAGGAATAAATTTGAAAAACTGAAAATGTATTCAAGTAGATGATGGTTCTTTTGAATTGTAATTATTTCATAATATTACTGTTTTTACTGTAGAGACTGACCCCCAAGGGTTTGAATATTTTACATAATCAGCTAATTGGTGAGAATCAGTAACTAGTCGTTTGTCTTAAAGGGACAGCTCTCCTCAGAATTAAAATTGCCGTTATTTAATATGTTCTAAAGCTGTAATGTGGAATGATGAATAATTTAAGTCAACTCGTCAATGTCTAATTTCCCACACGTGTGTCATCTAGCACCTCACACTCCAGTCCAGTAGAGAAATAAAAGCTTTGTCCCTGGTTTTCCACCTGCCATTAAAACTGCAGAAGATTTTGTCCACAAATGTAAATACACTAAACGTAAACCCCAATTTAACATTTTACACAAGTTGTATTTAAATCCAATTTCATTGTCTGCATTTAAGAAACATTTCGAACTTGGCATGTTTAATATTTTTTTCTTAATCTAATTGAATCCTTTATGTGCCCTCTTCTTCTTTCTGTCTGTTTCTTAAGGATTAATAGATTTCAGTAGATCAAGGCAAGTCCTGCAGTGTCCCTTTAACAGATCGTGTTTGCCTCTCTTAGGCTCTGGAGCGCTCCGAGAGCGAGGAGGTCTCAATAATCACCCAGCTGGTGAAGAAGATCCTCATCATCATCTCTCGACCCGCACGACTGCTGGAGTGTCTGGTGAGATTGCACGCCAACGCTGATTCGCAGAGAACATTCCCAAGGGTCTGACATTTCCAAAACTCGCCTCGTGATTTCACTTCCCTAGGAGTTTGACCCCGAGGAGTTTTACCATCTTCTGGAGGCTGCAGAAGGTCACGCCAAAGTCGGCCAGGGCATCAAAACCGATATTCCCCGCTATATAATCAGCCAGCTTGGACTCAACAGAGATCCTCTTGATGGTGCAATTATCTGTTATTTATTTTGTGGCTGTTTTGTTTTGAAAGCCTGTCAGTTCCTCTTAGCCTCACGTTGTTTTTGTTGCGTCCTTCATCTCTTTTGACAGATGTTGTTCAGCTCGAGGAGCAGTATGACTCCGGCCCCTCGCTCACGGTCGATTCTGAAGAAACCGCGGAGGTAAATGCACCTCAGAAAGAGCTGAAGCATTAAATAGCCTTGCTAGGTTTCGTAAGATGTCACTAACTGTACGTCTCTTTCTTTTTGCTTGCAGCAGAATAAATCTTTACCCACACCACTACGAAGAAAACCGCTGGAGAGTGATTTTGAGACTATTAAACTCATTAGCAATGGAGCTTATGGGTAAGCAAATCATATCACGATATAGAAAGGCATTTTTAGCTGGCAAAACGTGATTTAAATGAGCCTAGTTTTAATCATCAATCTAGCTTTAACAGGCTTTAAAGACTAGACTGCGACTAGAGGATGGTTTATTATTGCATTCACAAAGGCGGTTTGTTTTTCTGTTGCTAGCTGCCAACTGCTACCTTGTTCAAGACACAGAAATGTAGTTTAGACGTCTTTTAAAATAGTTCATGTGACATCAATGTTTTAACCGTAATCTTACGAAACCGCAAGAATACTTTTTGTGTGCAAAGAAAGCAAAAATAACTTTTTACTCAATTTCTATGCTTGGTCATGACAATTTGACAATATAAATTAAAAGATAAACAAAAAAATTCTGAAGATGGCTGGTGACCCCAAAAAAGCTGACAAAACAGTTTGGGGGGAGGCGGGTTTAAGGGTTTAATTCTGAATGTCTAAAACATTTGTTACAAAGTTTCTAGTTATGTTCAGATTTTTTTCAAAGAGGAAATGTTGACTGAATGATGATCAGTGTCTTCAAGATCAGGAAGCTCCTAGAGCATTACCCAAGCGTCCCAATGCTATGTTCTTCCGTCTCTCCTGTAGGGCTGTGTATCTGGTCAGGCATAAAGAAACTCGGCAACGTTTTGCAATGAAAAAGATCAACCGGCAAAACCTGATTCTGAGGAACCAGATCCAGCAGGTGTTTGTGGAGAGAGACATCCTGACGTTTGCAGAGAATCCCTTTGTGGTCAGCATGTTCTGCTCCTTCGAGACCCGCAGACATCTGTGTATGGTCATGGAGTATGTGGAAGGTGATGGCTATACTACACTGAGCCAGTCTGTAGATTTTAGTTTGATTTCATCCGATCGTGTATATCAAGCTTGTTTCTGCGCGACTGTTGCGATCGGAAACGACTTTAAGAGCCAGTTTTACTAAACGGGGCAGAAACAGTGGCCATTAGCACAACTCCGCCTCTATTTAACGAGCAATAACAGCCATTATAAAAGTATAAGATGCTTAAGAGGAAATAAAGGCGAACAAATCCAGTGCTGTACTACGGGAAAGTTCAGAATAAATAGTTAAATCTAACTTTGTGCTTGGCCAAAACTATGCGACTAGGAACAAATAGATTCAGCATAAGACCACGAATATAAATTACTCTGAAATACACAACACAATTTTAAAACCAGACTTTTTAAGTCGCACGCCATAACCAGAGCTCACAAACAGAACAATTTGCTATAGGGGGAGAAATGCATGAAGAGATTTAGGGTGCTTTCACACTAGCACTCTTGACGTTGTAGTTTGGTTTGTTTGAATAATGTGAAAGCTATGTATTATTTGTTAAAAAAATAAATAGTGTTTGCTTAAGACAGACGCAAGTGCCGTTATGCATTTAAAGCTTTGTAAAGAAAATGAACAGTTCAAAAACGTGAGAGCAGTGCTATGCGTTTTGCCACCTTCTCCTGCGCCACCATTTACTAAACAACAGGTGAAACGGTTGCTGGCTTGGTTCAAGTTAGAGTTTGGACTGTGTTCATATCCTCTTTTTTGAATCCGAACTCAGTTTCGGACCAGGCAATTGTACCAAGTGTGAAAGCACCCTTACAATGACGCTATTATGAGTAATAAATGATATATGTTTTGGTAACTTGCATGCAAGGTCAAAAAAAATGGTTTCATTGTCTTATGCATTAATTTTTTTACCTTATTTGCTCCCAAATGATTGATTCAGTATGTACCATGTTGCTAATATGATCTCCAGGTGGTGACTGTGCCACTCTGCTAAAGAACATGGGCCCACTTCCTGTGGATATGACCAGGATGTATTTTGCTGAGACGGTTCTGGCACTGGAGTACCTCCACAGTTATGGCATCGTGCACAGAGATCTCAAACCAGACAAGTGAGAAAAGAACCACAGACCTCATTTGTGCAGCCGTATGCCAGCGTAACGTTTACTAACCGGTTCTTTCAAACCCTTAACAGCCTCTTGATCACTTCAATGGGGCATATTAAACTCACTGACTTCGGGCTCTCCAAAATCGGCCTCATGAACATGACAACCAATCTGTATGAGGGCCACGTCGAGAAAGACACTAGGGAGTTTATCGATAAGCAGGTGGGCATACATGATACAACATAATACTCAACCTGTGACTATTAATAGTTTAGATATTAACGTAGAATCTGTCTGTATTCGTAGGTTTGTGGCACCCCGGAGTACATAGCTCCAGAAGTGATCTTGCGGCAAGGCTACGGGAAACCGGTGGACTGGTGGGCCATGGGCGTCATCCTGTACGAGTTTCTGGTGGGGTGTGTGCCGTTCTTCGGAGACACACCAGAAGAGCTTTTTGGACAGGTTGTGAGTGGTGAGTTCAGATGAACCGTCCTGTCAGTCGGCTGGACACGGATACTATTAAAGGATCAGGAAGCTTTACCAACTGGTTTAAAATGAAACTGCCGTAAAAGGATTTGATACACTGTGTTCCTTATGCAGATGAGATTATCTGGCCAGATGGAGATGATGCCCTTCCTGTAGACGCCCAGGATTTGATCACAAGATTACTGAACCAGAACCCACAGGAGAGGCTTGGAAGAGGTGCTTTGACATTCATTTGTGTCCCGTAGGAATTATTAAAAAACCTTGTTAACGAAAATTGTTACCCAAGTATAGTTAACTTATATTATCCCATGGGTTGATATGAATGTTTAAAGAAGAGCATATTTTGAAACAAAAAAGATGAAACGCATATCATTCTTTAAAAACATCTCATCTCTATCCATCTATTTTTTATATATATATATATATATATATATATATATATATATATATATATATATATATATATATATATATATATATATATATATATATATATATATATATATATATATATATATATATATATATATATATATATATATATTTTTTTTATTTTTTTATTTATGGTTTAATTTTTGGCATTAATACATCTTTTATAAATTAATTCTTTTCTTTTTTTTTTCTTTTCTTTTTTTTTTTGTAAATGTAATTCGTAAAAAAATTCACCTCATGTGAAACGAAATGACATAAAATACATGATGACCCATTTAAGTATGACCCAAAAGAAATGTTTAGGATTAGATGTAAAAATCGTTCATGCAAGAGTTTTGTGTGGAGCTGTGGTCAGATTTGATGAACTGACGCGTGTTTATAGGTGGGGCTTCAGAAGTAAAGCAGCATATGTTCTTCAGTGGTCTGGACTGGAACGGACTCCTGCGTCAGAAAGCTGAGTTCATCCCTCAGCTGGAGGCCGAAGACGACACTAGTTATTTTGACAGTAAGTCTCACTAATTCAGCACAGGGAGGAGATTCTCTGAGCTTCACAAATGCCTGGAGCAAAGTGCTCTGGAAATGTCAGCTCATTCTTGCGGCTTATGCACTGAGATGCAGTTATTATGTCTTCATTGTACTTACCTATTACTCAAAGTCCTTTTTGTTGTGCTTGTTCCACCCCCCGTGTAGCTCGATCTGAGCGCTACCATCATTTGGCCTCTGATGAAGATGATGAAACCAATGATGAAGAGTCTTCCCTAGAAATACGACGGTTTTCCTCATGGTCAAATCGTTTCAGCAAGGTTGGGTTCTGCTGCGATCTTTAATCTACACTTTAGTCACACAGTGTTTTTTTTTTTTTTTTTTTTTTTTTTTTTTTTATTGCATTTAAATTAAAGCGAGATGTTGCCTTTGCATTTAGCTGAAAATGTTTTCATTCTTATCCTTGATTTTGTAGGTGTACAGCAGCACAGAGCACCTGGCCACCCCATCCAACCTGAGTTTCTCCTCTGACCGCAGTCACAGTGAAGAGATAGAGGACCGGGCGGACGGGAGGGACGCTCATCCTCATGGAGAGATCCTGCGGCAGGCCTCCACCGGAGACAAGAGGCTCTCGGCTCAGAGGGCAAGGTGTGAAGAAATGAGGATTAAAGAAATCAGTTCCCTCAAAAAAACTAAATTCTGTCACTGCTTATGTATCATTACAATCAAATGGAACACATTATAATAATAGAGAACATTAGAAAACCCTTTATATAAACGATATATATTTGCCCCTTGCACTTAATGTGCAATATTTATTTATTTTTTTTATTCTAAAAATAAATGTTACAATACGCACTTGTCAGACTACAGCATTGTAGATACTTTTATATATATATATATATATATATATATATATATATATATATATATATATATATATATATATATATATATATATATATATATATATATATATATATATATATAATTAAATAATATGAATATATATTATATGAATATATATGAATATATGAATAATTAAAAATTTATGTTACATTTATATCTGGTGTTTTGACAATGTAATATTTAAATTATTTCTAAGGCAGTTTTTACTAGTAATACGTTAACAGCAGGTATCTAAAATATTATACAAAAAATAATTTTTATTGATAATAGTTAAACTAGACTAGATAGATAGAGATATAGAATACATAAATAGATATAGAAATATAATATGTATTTTGTTTTGGAACACTTGTTTCCTATGGTTGCAAAAAACACAGAAACATTATACCAAGGCTAGTATTGCATTAGTAGTAGTATATAATTGTAGCATATTGTTTTGGTGGGTTTTTTTTATTTTATTTTTTGCTCAGCCACAGTAATGTTATTTTGCAGCTCTCTTAATGCGTGTTTGATACCTTCCAGTCTGCGCCCTCGCACTTCTTCCAGCTCATCTCAGCCCGAGCGAGCTGTGAGCCCCCTGGTGGTGAGCAGCACACACAGCCTGGAGGCCATGCCTCGATTCGCCCTCTCCACAGACGACGAGGGTAAGCTGACACTCACAGTGTGTCGCATTTAAAGTTTTCTGTCATCAGATTTATCCGTATTGACCTTTGTCCTAAATAAACAGTGAGCCCCACCAGTCTTCGTAGGAACCCGTTCTAGTGGTGTCCGTCTGTTTTTAATGTAGCCAACCTCAGCAGCTTTGCGTCACTCAACTTTGAGGAGTGAGGCACTGACAAAAAGCACGTGCTTTATGACATTTTAATAGGTTTAACATTAGATTATCAGCTCAGAATACACACTGATTTGCCTGATCCTTGTTAAGACCTCAGCATTCAGGAAAATGTCTGTAACGGTAGAATTTGTCATTTGAATGTTACCTTTAGGTTTTATTTTTTATGCTTTCCGCATTGCAGCGCACATAGTTTGTTGATTTTTGAAGGCTTTGAGTCTGATCATTCATGTTTTACAAAAAATGTCTTGCTTTTTTCCATAAATCTCTATTTCTGTAAGATCGCCCTAATATATCACTATATTTGTACGGGATTTGTGCCCTAACAATCTTCAGTGTCCACTTGAACCCAAAAGCGTCGTGTGACTTTCACAAGGATGGAGAAGTGTTTTGATGCAAACCTTTTTATTCTGCAGCTGAAGTTGTCGTATCCAACCTGCGAAGGATCAGGCTACGTAGCAACAGCACAGGAACGAAACACTCGTCTCCAAGGGAACAAGGGAGTCCTCAGTGCTTTGGAAACCAGCTGGAGACGCCTGACAGGCAGCGGCTCTCACCAGGACGTAAAGTCCCTAAATCTGCATCAGTGTCTACTCTCTCGCTCATCATCACGCCAGGTCAGACCCCACAGACATCCCTGCAGTGTCACAAAATACTGCTTCTATTCATTTCTAGAGAGTGATACAGGTTGGATAGATTATTTGCGATTTGTAGTCTGCTACTGATTACAAACTACATATGTAATCTATTGGATTTACTAGTGTATATACACATTTATATGTAATCATTAATATTAAATTAGTTAGTATTTCTGTAATAACTTAATTGTTCCAACAATTAAATCGAGCAATTTAAAAAAATAAGTAAAAAAATTTGGTAATAAAAACAGAACTTTGCGAGGACAAATAGACTTTGAAATAAATTTAAATACATATGGGATAGCAAAGAGGCAATATTTGGTTCAAATAAAATTTAAAAGCAAGAAATCCTGATTTTATGAAACCAAAAGAGTTCAAATACCCGTAATAAAACGATATAATCATCATTTGTGTACATTTTGTTTTAGATCAAATGCCTGCAGGGGGTGCTAATGTTCAAAAAAGTTGTTTTTACACTGTGCAGCATGATCTAATCCTTGTTTAATATTGACAAAAAAATCAATTCAGATGTCTGTGATGTGTAATATTTGGCCATTTCTTTATGATAGAAATACTACGGCCACTGACATTTCTTGAATATGTGGACATCAAAATAGGAGCAGGGGTTTGAGCTTCTGTTTTGGCGTTTCAAACAGTTAGCTTTAAAAAAAAAAAAAAAAAAAAAAAAAAAAAAAAAAAGTGTGTGTATGCATGTAGGTTACCCTTTTTTTTTTTTCTCCACCTTCTTTCTCTTCCCCAGATGATGGGAGTGGCAGCCTGCAAGCGCGCTCGATCTCCCCTCGATCGTTTTCCTCCAACCCGTCATCCCGAGACTCCTCCCCCAACCGCGACCTGTCGCTCAGCGTCAGCAGGCTCCGCCCCCCCATCATCATCCACAGCTCTGGGAAGAAGTACGGCTTCACCCTGCAGACCATTCGCGTGTACATGGGGACCAGCGACATCTACACCATACACCACATGGTCTCGGTGAGCCACCTCAGACGCTCCGCTTCACAGGCGCTTGCGGTTCTGCTCGTTCTGACGGCTCTTGCTCTTTCTGTCAGGGCGTGGAGGAGAGCAGCCCCGCTCATGAGGCCGGCCTGCGAGCAGGCGATCTGATCACTCATGTGAATGGAGAGTCGGTGCAGGGTCTGGTGCACACAGAGATGATGGAGCTGCTTTTGAAGGTATGCCAACAGAACTCACTCAGCCGTTCAGTAATGCTCTGAACTAGACCAAAGATAGATGTTCACGGAGGACACAACACTTGTTAACTTTTAACTACAACTTTTCCTGCAAATGACAATAGTCATTTTTACTAAGTGTTTCCAAATTGAATTGCAGATATCTTTGATGTAATTACAGATAACAGCATATTTAACAGTAATGATAATCAATAAATAAAAACATTTAATAAACTAATACTAGACTAATAAAACATTTAGTGGTATCATGATTAATTTTTGTTCACGTAACGTGCATGTACTGTGTATATTTTGCTTCTTAAATACAAACATTTAAGTAAAATATGTAATGTTTTTATATATATATAATGTATATATATATGTATATATATATGTGTGTATATGTGTGTGTGTGTGTGTATATATATATATATATATATGTGTGTGTGTATATATATATATATATATATATATATATGAATGTATGTATGTATATGTATATATATATATGTATATATATGTATATATATATATATATATATATATATATATATATATATATATATATATATATATATATATATATATATATATATATATATATATATATATATATAAATGTATCACTGAATAAACGTGAATACATGTTAATAATTTCCGAATTTATACTGTATTCATGTTTTATTTACATAATACATATACACAGTGCAGAGTCATATAATGTCAAAAAATATATATTTTGGATGCTATTAACTGTGATAAATTGTTTGACAGCACTACTGAAGTTAAATATAGCAAATATATACAAGAATATATAGAAAGTAAATGTATTAAAAAGGCATTAACATATGTAAAACTCTAATATTCACTAGTAATCTGCCTTTTTGAATAATAACTAGTCAAAGGTACAGTACAGATATATAAAATAGGAGTTTATTTTTAATTCTAGCTAATAACTGGTAGAATAAGAGATTTTTTTATAAAATGTGAGATACTTGTATTTGTTTAAATAGATGTAATAATGGCCTATAATGCTGACATCAAATAAATATGTACTACTATAAGATATAAGAGAGGTCAAGGCTTATATGGGATTACATCTACGATTCTGATTCCACAGAGCGGTAACCAGGTGGCCCTGCAGACCATCGCACTGGAGGACACGTCTATAAAGATTGGGCCGGCACGCAAACGCAGCTGTAAAGGAAAGATGGCTCGCCGCAGTAAGAGGAGCAAGTGGAAGGACAGTCAAGACCGGTCAGGAGAACAGTGTTTTTGTTATATTGCATAAGTTGTCCCAACATGCAGAGTGCAGGATAAGCCATTCCATAAATAATGCCTCTGCATACATAATACAGTTTAGTGAAGGCAAATAAGATGTGCTGTCGCTGAAACTGAATTAACGTTTATTTTAAACGGTGTTTTAAAACATTTAATATGCTTTGACAGCCTAGCAGATGTGGTTACTGGCTGATGTACTTGATGTATGTTAATGGCATTCAGTTTGGTGTCACTTGTACGAGATCCGCCGCTGATGTGTGGCGTTCCTGCAGGAGGCGCAGCATGCTGAAGAAGCTGTCCAAACAGAGCACGGTCATGCACAGCAGCCGCAGTTTCTCCTCCGGCCTGCATCACTCGGTGTCCTCCAGCGAGAGTCTGCCAGGCTCTCCCACACACAGCCTCTCCTCAGGACCCACAACACCCTGCAGGAGCCCCGTCCCTGACCACGCCGCTGGTATGGCATGCTTTTAACAGAGAAAGAGGATGAAGAACCGCTTCTAAAAAGCAGCTTTGACAAACTTTGTTGAAGGCTAGTAATAGAGAGAGAGAGGACAATTGTTAATATTTATGTACAAAGGTATAATGATATATAGGTTGTCATATAATTGTGATCTAATACAGGCCTAAATATATATAGCTTATTATTGTTAGAAATTTTATATTATATTGATGTTTCATTATATAACAATGTAAAAGAAATTGTATAAAAAACATTCTTAACTCCTATAGAATTTAAATTTATTTATTTATTTTTTTTTTTTTTTTTTTTTTCTAAAAAAAAAAATTAGATTTAACACCATTTGTACTTTATTAAATTAGAAAATAGAAAAAGGTTTAGTAAACGTTTTGGATAGAACTTTATGTAGATTTAAAACATAACATGGCGATAAACATTTAAATACTTAATTTTTTTAGAAATTTTATGCATATTAAATTTTCATTTTGTAAATTTATTTTTATTTTATTTTTTTAATTTGGCACTATTTCTAAATCACTGGAAAATGCAAAAAAAAAGGTTTTTCTTTGAATTGTAAAATAAGTGAATTAAACTGTGCAGAATTGAAAAACAATTCAATAAAACATTTAGGAATGTTAAAATATAAAAAATAAAAACAAATAATTATAAATATTTATAATGCACATCATTTCTAGTTAGCTTACTCTATTTTCTACTTATTTTGGTACAAATTGTAATAAAACACTGCCGTCCGTTCAGATGCCGGCCTGCCCCAGAACGCCTCTCCGTGCACCAGCTCTCCCAGTTCACCGGCGGTCCAAATGCGGCCCAGCTCTCTGCACGGCCTGGGGTCTAAACTCAGCAACCAGCGCTACACTAAAGTGGGGAGACGCAAGTCCACCAGCAGCATCCCGCCCTCTCCTCTGGCCTGCACCTCCTCACCCCAGGCCTTGTCCCCTCAGCGCTCCCCCTCTCCCTTACCCAGCATCTCCAAAACCCTCCACTCCTTCCACGGCAAGACCCTGTCGCCCCCCACCATCATTCGGCACGTGGTCCGCCCCCGGAGTGCAGAGCCTCCGCGTTCCCCTCTGCTAAAGAGAATCCAGTCGGCGGAGAAACTCTCGGGGGCTTTGTTCGCTGACAAAAAGCCCCACGCGGCCCGCAGACACACGCTGGAGGTCCCGCACTGCGAGGTGGACGTCCCGAGCGAGATCGAGGTCGAGGGGGCGTGCGGTGCCACGTATGCGGCAGATCACAGCAGGCTGGGCAGCTATCTGTGTGCCCAGAGACTGAGGGACTGGCCCGGCGAGCGCATGGAGCAGATCGTCGTGATGCGCAAGCTCAATCTCTCCGAACGGCGAGATTCCTTTAAGAAACAGGAGGCCGTGCAGGAGGTGAGCTTCGACGAGCCGGATGACCGGGCTCCTCAGACGCCCACGTCCTCTGGAGCGCGGCCCAAGCAGGTGACGGACGAGACGCAGTCGGAGGAGGAGTGCGGGGCGAGGAGGAATCCGCTGGTTCCCCAGATCGCCGTGCAGGGCTCCGAGAGCGAGGAAGCGGACGACTGGAGGCTTTGCTCGGATGACGACGAGGAAGAGGCCGAGGAAGACGCGGATCGTGTCAGCGAAGACACCCCGCGCTCCACAGAGTCCAGAAAAACGCACACCGAAAGAGAGATAAACGACTGAGGACTGTTACATATCCGTAGGCTTCTCGACGCACTCACTGAGATGTTTGTTGCCACGCAGATTGCTGAGTGGAGTGTTTTATTAGCATGGAAGTAAGCTAGTCTTATGCAGGGAATATTTATGCTTTTTTATTTATATTGTACACTGGAGACATACTGTTGGCCAAAAAGAAAATGTAACTGTTACTAGTACTTTTTTTTTTTTTTTTTCACTTTCCGTGAACTTAAGGAGGGCAATTGAATGACTTGATTTTTCTATGAAAATACGCAGATGCTTTGAGTTGATTTTATCCTCCAAGAGCTTTCTTTTTTTTTTTTTTTTTTTTTTTTTTTTTTTTTTTGCTCCAACTTTGTGTTTTTAGAAGCTATTGAATGGAACGGTCATTCGGCCCTAGTCATGTATTATTTTATCTCAAAGCGTCTCCAGAGCGTTCTAAATGATTCGTGCGAAGGGAAAAAAGGGCTCTGTTGTGCTGAACATTTAAACTTTTAAGCTTTGAGTAACTTGTCCAAAAAAAAAAAAAACCCAGTACAATGTATTTGTGGATTTCACACATCAAACCAAATGGAACAGTATTTCTTTTTGCTTGCTCAAAGCGAATTTAGATTTAAAATGTTTTTAATTATAGGGTAGTTCACCTAAAAAAATGTTAAAAACCTAAAAGATATTTTCAAGAAGGTCCCCATTGACTTCTGTAGAGTGTATATATAGAATGTCGTGAGGGTGATGAGCTTTCGTTTTTTTTTTTTGGTGTACTATCCTTTTAAGTTCCTTTTCTCCCAATCTGTGCTTCAGTTGTTTTTAAGTTTATAAAATTTTTTAAAAATGTAATCTTTTTAAGTTTAAGGTACCGTTCCCACAATAATTTTTTCCCATTTCTTAATTTTCTTTTAATATTCGTTCTGTGCAATTTTTTTTTTTCACTCAGCGTGTTATTTTCAGTTGCCACTTTTTATTTTAGTTTTATATATATATATATATATTTATATATATATATATATATATATATATATATATATATATATATATATATATATATATATATATATTTATATATATATATATATATATATATATATATATATATATATATATATATATATATATATATATATATATATATATATATATATGCACACACACTTTTTTTAATTTATTTTTTTCCACAGTGTTGCAGCGTTAAGTTTACCTGCAACCTAAAAGAATCTCAAATATTCACGTGCTAAAATGAACGGGCTCACGGGCACCGCTGAAAAATTGTAAGAAATAGTGAAGCATGCAAGCCACACATCTCATACTAACTAGAACTCATTCGTGTGTGCTCTTACGAGAAATTGCGGCGTGACTACGTTCTCACGAGTTTTCCATGGACCGTCGGCCTGTCGGGAGTTCTCACAAGCTTTTGTACTTGGAATAATGTTTACATTTTTTATATATTTGGATTTCTACTGTGCGAAGAGATCTGTATAGCCTGTTTTTAACACGCGTGCGGATCGAAGTCAGTGGGTGGAGGCTTTAGTTAGATTATAGTTTTAAGTTCGATGTTGCTGTTAGGCAGATTTCTCAAACGTTGCGCACGTCACACCGGACATTTTTCGTGTTCATATGCATGATTCCTACAACACTTTTTTTTTTTTTTTTTTTCTAAGCTGAATATGTCGTTATTTGAATGGACAGTATTTTTATTGCATGAGAAGGTGCAACCGTCAGTTGGACGCTGTCAGTCGGTCAGGTCTTTATATAGGACAGCACACGTCTGATCATTTCTGTTATATTTTTGAGGTTTTATTGTTAACTGCGACCTCCGTGTAACGTTTTTTCCGCATCGGGCTACTGTATTCGTGAGACCAGTTTGTGTGATTTTTAATAGGCCGTATCTTTCCGCCTGTCAGCTGACCAATTGCATGCTGCATGTTCAGTGAATACACAGTACAACGTTGGCATGGCATCCTGAGTGCAATATGTGTTTAATGGTCAAGTATAACCTAGCCTTTGAATTACAGTAATCTTTCAAACCATTTCATGTTATGCAGACCCCCGTTGTGACATTTTTATCCCGTTGTAATGACAGACTTTAGTGGACGAAGTGTGTGTCGTGTGGATCGTGTTCAGACGAGATGGCGTCACCGTCTGCTCTTACGTTCACAGCATTGGAGATCCGTCATCTATATATCCTGATGTGCTGCTCGTTTCTTCCATTTTTATTTTATTTTTTTTTTCCAGAACTGTCCAGACTTAATGATTATTGGTATGTTTGTAAAAAAAAAAAAAAAAAAAAATGAATAAATACTTTTTATAAATATTTTTTAATGTTATAACCGTGCGTCTGATGATGTTTTGTAATAAATCATTCACTGGTTAAGAGGGAAGCTTGACTTTTGTGTTTCTTTTTATGAATAGGTTTCATTTTAATATGAGTAATGTCTTTTGAGTTGTATTGTGATATGGCTCTATATCAGCATAGCATATGAGTAATAATGTTTAGTATTAGGTATTGGCAAAAGGTGCGGGGTATCAGTGGTTTTAGTTACTTATTTGGTTTATTTAGATGGAGCATTCAGACAATGTTCTTTATTAAAAATATCGTAAATTGTTTTCCGAAGATGAACAAAGCTTTTACTGGTTTAGAAGGACATGGGGGTAAGTGATTAATGGCGAAATTTTCATTTTGGGGTGGAGTAACAGATGAAAGGATAAAAATAGCTGTTCAAACTTGTTTTATTATGAATATGAGATTAAGCTGACGTGTGAATACTGTATCAGATGCAACTTTATCAGGTATCTTTCTCATAATGCACTGTACTCTAAATCAGCGGTTCTCAATTCTGGGTTTTGTGCACCCCTGCTCTGCATGTTGTGCATGTCTCTCTTAGTTAGCACGTCTAATTATGATAATCAGATCGCTAGAAGTGCGCTCCATGCATGTTCCGACTGACATGGTCCCTACGAAGTGTTCATTGCTTCCTACTCCGTGGGCATTTAAACTCTTATCTGATGCTACATAACGTGTGGCTAAATCACAACCAATATAGGGCAGTGTTCACTTATGATAATAAGCAGTATTTTTTATCAACATGTTTTACCATCATTTGCTTTTAATACTACTCCTGATGTCTTAGAATCGATTTATTAATAGTCTCCAATGGAATGTTGTCTATAAAAACAACTGCTGGTTGATTTAGAGATGCTTGGGGTAATACCATACTGTTATATAGTTTTTAAATATATATATATATATATATATATATATATATATATATATATAGAGGAGGAAATGGGCACGACAATAGTTGTTTTTCGAACTTATTCAATGGACCAGAAAAGGTTCTTTAATACTATCTTTGCAAAAACTAGTTTATTGTTAATAGCGCTTCCCACACATGCTAAAAATGTCAAATATCTGCTTCTACTTGTTGTATCATTCAGCTACATTTTTGAATCTGTCAATGTTTAACCTGGCCTGTCACATTGTTTGCTTTCGCATGGATTAAACCATGTACTTTGGCCATTTCAAAACATCTGCTCTGAGTTCCACTGCACAAGTCCTCCTTCATGTGTGACCTACTAAGACGAGCAGAATAAAGCATTTAAGCATGGGAAATCATCCCTGCACTCCATCTCCAGCAACCATAGACGGTATTTACAAGGTTGCCCAGGACAACGGAATCCTGCCTGACATCACTCTCGATGGGACGGTGGCAAACCTCCTGTCCCTCAATTCCAGCACTGCACTCGACCTGCAGTACACAGCCGTCCGGCAAAGCTTGACCGCAGACCAGCTGACCACTTTAGACACCAACCTCACCTCTATTTTCGGACAGAGCACCAATGTATCTTATGGAGGTGTTGGAGTTGTGGCCCTTGCTTTATCTTTCCTTTTAGATACTCTAGTGTCCAGTATTGTCGGTCAGACGTATGAAGAGACCATGGACCCATTTAAGAAACCGTTCGGATTAGATAACTCTTCGGAAATCGGCAGCATTGCGAGTGAGTACCTCAAACTGGTGTCGAAGAGGGCCAATGACATTGATGACATGGGAGAAATAACCGAACTCTATGACCAGAAGCTGAAATACGCTCTGATCGAGCTCTACGAGAGCATGACTGTGGATCACCAGCTGAACACTTATAACATTAAGCACTGGATCAACGGAGCGGCCGTCCACCTGCACATGAGGATTCATGGGATTCGTTTGACGTCTGTACCTAAAGGCACGGCCGAATCGCTGCGTTTGTCCTACCGAACGGGGTTGACGAGAATAATGCAGCTCTATACGGCGTACTTGAGGCAGTACGTAAGAGAACGGTCCACGGCGCAAGGTCCTCCGGTAAAGTTAGGATTCTTAATCATTGAACCCGGTAAAAAGGTCAGACACCGGGTGGTTCACAACACCTGCCAATCACAGGCCATTGCCTCAGCAATTGTGGCCCGAATTTTATCTGCTCAGAATATTGGAAAGGTAGAACGATTTTTCGATGAAGCCGGTCAAATCTTAGACAGCTTGCTTCAACAGAGGGACGCGTTTGAACTTCACAGACGACAGCGAATAAAATCTTAAATTCATCTGAGGTGATTTATTGAGCTGTTTTTTCTATATATTTCACATTTAGTAATAGTTTTTGTTGAGTTTAAATAGCATTGCCATTTTATGCTAACTGTGTGCCGGATGTATTAGCATTGCTTAATCATAGACATGCATAGACGCCTCATTGGACCTCTCCAGGCACGTATGTGTGGCCGCCATATTGGAACGGTGAATGCAGGACTGTGGCATCTTTCGAATATTCAATGACGTCATATCAGACCACTACAATATGGCGGACGGCTTAAGTATCGCGGTCTCTAACAAGGCATCTAGAAAAGAAGTTTATATACCTATGTACTTAATGAGAAAGCTTGTCTATAATAAAGATAAAACCAGTATCGTGGTGTTATATAATAATTGTTACTTTTGTGTTGCTTTTGTTTATGTGAAGCATACAAAATGCAAGAAATATAGCTTGTTTAATATGCTATTAACCCACTGAATGATGCTGATAAAGATTATACATATCACTTTATAAATTAAAGTATATATTTCAAGTAATAAAACAGCCTTACCTTAATTCTTGACAATGAATAATATACCTGCCAAAGACGTTTATACTGTCGCTCATACTTAAGCAAACACACTTATGGGGTAAGAATTGTTTTGTATTTCTAAATAAATAAATTATGATCCACAAATTAATTTAAAAGTATTCACAAAATATAACAACATTTACAATGATGATGATGCACAAATATATACGAGTTTCCCAATTCCCAATTTACAAAAAAAAAAAAGTATGTGCTATGATTGGTCAGCTTAACGTGGCTGCCACCTGATTGGTTCGAGTAAAGGGTGGGAGGGGTCTACCAATTTGTGGCTTGAAAGGTTTTATAATGCATGAATGCATTTAGTTTTTGGATTTTTTAAAATTATGATTATTTTCCCCATCTTCCTTTGAAGGCAAGAGCGATTAATCATACAACACTTACTTTAGTTGATAAATGTTTTATTTGATAGTGCATAAATACATTCATTTTGCAATCAATTCATAACGTTATTAGACTAATGCTTTCTATATGGCATTTGTGAGTGATAAAAACTGATATTATAGAAACTGAAGTGCACACTGTATACTTAGAAACACATTTTTTATACAACTTTTAATCGAAATTCAGTAAAAATATTTCTGTAGTCAGCCGAATATCAGCTGATTTATCATTATATCTGGATGTAAGAAATCCTGTCTGGTTCTCACGAGTGCTGAGTGTGACTTTAGCTGATCGGCGCTCCGGTCGTGACGAGTTTGTAGTACGCACCCTTCAGGCCCATGAGATAGTCATGTGTGCCCTTCTCGATGACGTAACCCCGTGACATCACAGCTATGATGTCCGAGTTTTGGATAGTAGAGAGACGGTGTGCGATGACGATGCATGTTCGTCCTTCTCTGGCTTTATCCAGCGCATCCTGTACAGTCTGACACACACAAACGTACGCTTATATGAGATCCGAACAACGGGAAAATCCAAAACTCTTCTGGCTTTCCTGCTCACCTTCTCACTCTCTGTGTCCAGTGCTGAGGTGGCTTCGTCCAGCAGCAGTATTTTGGGGTCTCGTATGATCGCCCTGGCTATGGCAATGCGCTGCTTTTGGCCGCGGGACAGCTGGGAACCTTGGGAACCAACATTGGTGTCGTATTTCTGCATCGTGGAACACAAAAAATAAGCTTTGTTTATAAACGTTTTGAATGGTCCTATGTGGTAGTTTCACAGACTGTCAATGAAAGAAGAGAGATCCAAAGAAATATGATGAAATATGTCCTGCCTCCTAAATGTAAGAACCAATTGCTGATTGGTAAAGTCCTCGCAACAATGCAGCTGCTGTTATAAGCTCCTGTTTCCATAATAACCAAGCGCTTATGCTATTTTGAGCATAAGGAACAGCATTTACAAGGCAGTTCATTTCAGGTTTTATTGCCGATTTCAAATTCAGTAGCAGTTTTTGAGATTTCAGGATTCTCGCATTCAGACAGGATTCGGTGTTGGATGCCAGAAATAGCTGACTGGAGGCATTGCAAACATGACCGCAGAGTTAACAGACTTTCCTATAAAGGGACTTTTTAGAAATCGTTCAGATTTCATTAGAAATATCTTCATTTGTGTTTCTAGGATGAACGAACGTCATAGGGATGAGTAAATATTGACAATTTTCATTTTTGGGAGAACTATCCCTTTAAAACCTTTTAAAAACTGCTTTCTCGGGCAGTCTCCAGTTAACCAGTTTTGTTTAATGTTCTTCCTGTTTACTTTCTCAAGGCCCATTCACAACAAGCACCATAACCATAAATATAGCGATAAAGATATAGTTCTAAAAATTGTTCTCAATATTAAAGAATAGCAGCGTCCGCACCACAGCTAGAACAATAAAGGCACAGAGAAACAATATTATTGATATAACTTCTAGAAAGATTTTTTCCTGCTGATGAACGATACAAACATTGACAGCCAATCAGAATCCATCCTGTTCTCATGAACTTGAGAATTTAAAGAGGCAGACACACGTGTGTTTAGAATAAACCCATAATATCATTTGCTTGTGCAGATGCTAATATCATTATCTTTATAGTTATTGTTCCCAGTTAATATCGTTTATAGTTCCTAAGTTGTAATGCTAATGGTCTAATCAGATTCAATGATCTATGCTAAGCTAAAGCTAAAAGTGTACCTCCTGGAGTTGGAAAATAATCTTTTTTTTTTTTTTTTAGTAGTAGTATCTTTAATCTGAAGACATAAATAGTTAAGAGTAAAATCTGAGCTGTCATTTAGTAAAAAAATTGATTCCCACACAAAATGAATTAAAACAAAATTCTGAACACCTCAGGAAGTGACATCACAAAATCATGCAGCTGGGCTTTCTTGGCCGCGGAGATGACGTCATCCATGCTGAGCTGACGCTGATTGTCTCCGTAGCGGATGTTCTCCGCTATACTGCAGTCAAACAGAATCGGCTCCTGAGAGACGATCCCGATCTTCGAGCGCAGGAAAGCTACGTTGACCCCGGTAGAGTCACGTCCATCAATGAGCTGATCGAAAAAGAATCACAAACTCAGTCTTTTAGATGAAACAATTCCAAATCTGTGAAAAGTCCCAACAGAGTTTTCTTACCACACGTCCATGGTTAGGATCGTAGAATCGCTCCAGTAGTTGAACGCTGGTGCTTTTACCACAGCCGCTGCTGCCCACAAAGGCCAAAGTCTGTCCCGGTTTAACAGTCACACTCAAACCATTCAGAACCTGAATATCTGGCCGGGACGGGTATGTGAACTTGCAATCTATAAACTCAATGTCCCCTTTGAAATTATCCTAAAAGAAAGCGAAAGAGAGCGTGAACTGTCACTTTCTATGTCTTTGCAGTGATTTTTGATCAATTTAATTTCTGAATGATCACTAAAGCCTGCAGTAAAGACTGATGAAAATTCAGCTTTGCATTACATTACGGGAATAAATTACATTTTAAAAAATCTTAGATTGTTAATCTTAGTTGTTTTAGAATTTTTTATTGTGTTTTGTGAGCTGGTTAACTGAAGTTTGTATTAAATCAATAGCATTGTTTTGCAAAATAAAATATGTATACAATAAACTGTATTTTTTTTATGTACCGGTAAGTACATAGTAGTACTACCTAATATAAAGTGGGACCACAATTGTTATATTATTCCACTTGGCTACACATTAAATTTCATATCAACCTCTGTGTTTTTAGGTGGACATTTATTGATAAAAACATTTGTATTTCACAAATTCATATTATAATTTTCCATCTACATTTACAATATTACATTGGTGCAACTTTTTCCAGAAAGTACTGAACAAAAATGGTTAGTATAAATAATTGAATTACCCATTTGTATCCTTCATTGCTGTAGACGCTAATTTTGGGAATGCGGTCGAGTAACTGGAAGAATCGTGCGGCAGAGATCTTGGCTTTGGCGTAGTCTGGAGTGTATGATGATGCTCGGCCAAGCGCTGTCCCACTGGTTACAATGGCTGAAATCACCCTGTAGTGATAGAAGCTTGCCTAATTATGACCTCCGTTTACTCCAACTACGCAATGAAAGCAGCAAACCACTGTTTTCGTTGTTACTTCACCTGAAAACGAAACTAAAGTGTAGCCCCTCTCGATAGACCAGGTATCCACCAAATCGATAGGAGGCGGAGTTTGCCATGAAAACCACGCACTGGGCGAATCCATAACATGCGCCGTAAACATTAGCCTTCTTCAGAGCGGCCTGGTACGGAGCCTCCAGCTGTACCTCAAACATTTCCACAAAATTACGCTCTTTGCCCAGGCCGGCAATGGTGCGGATGTTATTCAGAGCTTCCCCAGATATCTAAACTCAGAAACAGATAGAGACACATTCAGAATCCCCAGTATGGCAGCTGGTGAGTTGGTGATTTGTTAGTCACTATTCAAATTCTCACTGTTAAGTAGTTGCCTGTTAACATATTGGCTGTTTATTAGCACTTATAAAGCAAATATTCTGCAAATCAGCAGCAAGTTTATTGAGGCAAGTCTTAATTAATAGTTTTTTAATGGTGAGAATGACCGGTGATTTTACTAGTGCTTTATTTTAGCCAATAGCAGATTATAAAAACGTGTGCACAATATGTCTGTTGTGTTAAAGCAATAATAACGACACTTAAATACAAATATTACTTAATAATAGCACAGTTAGTGCAGTTTCTGTTTGACCCTATTAATCACCTATAGGACCTATCAGGGTTGCCAGGTGCATTGTTTTCCTTCACTTACCATAGAATTATTTGCAGTGGATCAAATAATTACAAAAAGTTTGTGCTTTATTACTTCTGATAAGAAAGTTTTATCTGTCAGATTCTGTCCATTTTATCACAAAATGCAACCATTTTGACGGTCTTAAATGTTGCGCCATATGACGACAAGCATTTATGAAAACTATCTTGCAATGGCAGTTTTTATTTGTGTGCGTTATTATCTAAAAATAAATAGCACTTGAATAGTTGGATCTCTGTTATTAATTTTAAACCTCCAACATTATAGTAGGCTTCCCTGCATAGATTACAGCGTTAGTTGAGAGAGATTTGGTTCTTAAGAAAACCAAACTGTTGGATTCTGTAGATGGCACTCTATATAATTGGCCGCTGGGCGAAGAAACTCAGTGCGAGGGCATCCCTAGCTTTTACCATACTCACCCGTCCTGCTGCCTCCATCGCCTCTTTGTCCTGCTTGGCGAACCCAGTTAGCATCTTAGCCTGAAACCCTCCAGAAAGAGCCAAAAAGGGCAGGAAGCACAGGATGACCAGAGTGAGCTTCCAGCTGAAGTAGAAGGAGATGATAATGGCCACACCGATGTTGGTCAGAGAATTCACGATCATGCCGATCTGAGATCCTGTAGCCTGGGGTGAGAGTATATTTAGTGTAATTAAGCTTTATTTTTATTGAAACAGATCATCTAAGGCAGTAAAAAAGGTTTTTTCTTACTCCCTGGACTTGTGAGGCGTCGGTGGCCAGTCTTGTGGTCAGAGCACCTGGGCTGTTTCTGTGGTCATCAAACCAGCCGATCTCCTGCCCCAACATCGCCTGAAAACCCAGACGCCTCAGTCTCCGAGTCAGCAGCTCCCCAGATTTAGAGAACGCATAGCCCTGAAAGTAAGAGCAAAGAAGTAGCTGCAATGAACACAGTCTAAGTATTGTGAGGGCAAATATAGATTCAAGGTGCTATGCACCCACACGAAATATTTCTTGCATTCTCATTGTGGCCAAAAGGTGCTCTACTGCAGAGGACGTGTATTAGTAGCAATCTACACTTTTGCCTACCATGACAGAGCAACAGTTTGAATCTTGCAAAATTAGCCTCATAGCTAAGCATAGCCTAACCTATTTTTGTAATCAGCTAAAATAACATATCACAATACCGAGTAATATTTTTGATTAGGCATTGAGGAAGAGGGACAGGAGACCCTGTGAATAACACTGACTTATACTGGCCCAAGCAATTGAAGGTAATTCTATCGCCCCCCTTAATGTTTGGTGCTTTCACAGTAATGCAAAGCGTGCACAGAATTGAACTAAAGTTTCAAAAAAATTTCGGGTTCCCCAAAGAACCTCTCAGTAATCAGTTACTAAAAGAACCATTGGTAACACTTTATTAAAAGGTGTCTTAATACAGAGTAATTACCTAATTTGGTACTTAGTAGTAGCCATTGTACTTACATGAAATAATGTACTTGTGTTACTAAGTTATGGAACAGCTTGTAATTAGTTTGTCATTATGTAGATGTAACAGACAGCTACTGTTACACATATGTAACAGACTAACTCTTAAGTACAAACCCGATACACTTCTTTTTAAGTAGCTTATGTCTGCGTAATATTCTGTAATTTTAATGTAATTAGAAAGGTATTTAAACTGTGTACTAATAAGTAAAATCAAACGAAGGTGCAGCTAGATAGATAGAGGCACATGAAGTACACTTAAGTGCAGTCTTGTTACACTTTATTTTAAGTAGCTTATGCCTGTGTAATTCTAATGTGACAGTAGCAGTCTATTACACGTGGTTAATTACAAACTGTTAGTTTGAAGTTGCATAGTAAGTACATTTTGTTTTATGTAAGTACGACAGCTACTACTAAGTACTGCTCTGTATTACTCTATAATACAGTGTTACCGAACTACTTTTTCTTAATGTGAAGAAAATCTAATCTAGCCTACAAATCTACAATCTTTCCATGAATGTTAAAGGTTCTTCCTGGAACCATCAATGCCAAGAAAGAACCTTTCTTTGTAAGAGATCGGCTGTAATAGTTTACAACAATTGAATAAAAAAAGGTTTAATGTGAAGACAAACCTGTAACATCTGAGTGAAAAATGAAACCAAACCAACGACTACGAAAAACAGACAGATCCCGTTAATTTCCCTCCGTTGTTCCACGGGGTCAGGCAACGAGAAAGTCTGCAGGTAAAGAGAGAGTTTAAAGTCGCACTTAACGAAAACGCATGTACTAGAGGAGAAGAGCGGGCAGAAACCTCACCGCCAGGATCTGGCTGAAGAGAAGAGAGTAGACAGGGTTCACCCCTCCATTCACGGCTGCCCCAAAGCTTCCAAAGAGCATGTAGGGCCATTCAGGAGCGTTGTATTTCAGAATACGAGCCACTGGAGCTGGTTCCACCTCTTCTGAATCGTCATCAGAAAGGTCATCCTATATAGACATACAGTACGCACAAACGTGAGATGTTTATGAGATGCTCTACGTCAGGCAAGCGGGTTTGGAGAGCTCTAACCTGTCCCTTGATCTCCTGAGGAACGCGGGTTTCGGCGTAAGCGAGAGGGCCCATCTCTCCGGCGATGGCCACGGATGATTCAGGTACAACGTTTGACAGCTGCGATCGAGATCTTTGGTGAATAGATGCCCTGTGGAAATAGTGAAAGAGAGAGAGAGCGATGTAGAGTGAAACACTATTATATTGATACTTCCATAGGCTCTTACCATTGCATTACCAATGAAGGTACCATGTTTGTAGACTAGCTTGATGCTAGCACTCTTAATTCCAAACAGTAGGAAACAAAACTAGACTTTCAAGCTTTCCAAAGTAAATATAGAGCATGACAATTGGCTGCTAGAAAAAAATCGCTATTCAATTTCTGCTGTTGTTAGCTCTGGAGTTGATATTTGATTTTATGTGCTTTTGTTGAATCAGTTTGTATTGATGCGACTTACTTTTAAAACAATAATGTTTAACAGCAGAGTTTGTGGTGGATAATACTGTACAGAATCAGAGACGTAATGAGAAAAGTGCGCTGGAAGAGAGTTTTGCATATTTTTGCAAATTCAGCATATCGTTTCTATAGACACAACCGATAACTTTATATTTATCCATCGTTTATTCGAATAAGTCATTTGCATATTCGACTCTCAATTGTAGTTCTTTCCCTCACTGAAGCTGTTAAATTTACGTCTTGTTTTTTGCTTCGAAAACAAAGTTCGCAGTGTTGTAATTCTCAGTATTGGTACCTTAAGCTAGCACGGTAGCTTCCTGCCCTGTTCAGACTCTTTCTCTCTGCATCAGGGTCACTGATTTCAGCTTCCTCCATCTCTGGGAAGAGTAAGCGACAGACAGATCACTTTTATTTGCTCGTTATTTAATGTGAATATGAAAACGAACACAGTGTTTTGTCAAACTAAAGGCCCCTCCGCATTGAGTCAGTGCTTTTAAAGAGCAACCAATGCATCGTGAGACATATTTAGCTGCATATGAAAACTATAAAAAAAATACACTGATGAAAAGGTTAATGCAAATGAATAAAAAAAGCAAATTGTAATTGAAGATTACCTTAGTCGCTTTTTAAATAATTTGTGAGACAAACAACAAACTTTCAAGTAAAAACTGGTTGTTTTTCTAAAGGTCAGTGGCAATGGTGTCAAAGTTGAAATTATTGAAACTCAGTCACAATTCAGGTTGCTTTGCTCCACCGAGTTCAATGCGCTGGAGAACATTGACACGACTTATGTGTCAATAAGGATAGTTCACCCATAAAAAAAGAGGAATTTTTGTAACCAAATATGTGGATATCGATGGCTATTTTCACCTGTTTTTCTACCAACATTCTACAGAAAATCTTGTGTGTTCAGCAGAAGAAAGAAACTTAAGTGTGTAAATTATGTCTAATTTTCTAGCGCTGCCCTCGACTAAAGATTTTCACGGTCAACCAGTCATTCGAAGCATTAGTCGACTTTATTGCACATTGATTAATAAATAATTTAAATCATAACGATGAGCTTTTAATTGGCTGCATACCCTAATAATCGTTCAGACGCACACATGAAGCTTGCCACAGCACCAACGGAAGTAACTGATTCATGTTTTAGGGAAAAACAGTAAGGAGGCTGCATTAAGATTTTAGTAATTCATTGATGAGCTTTCGGCGTTTTTCGGTTTTAAGAGATGAAACCGGCGACACAGATCTCCACAGCAGTGGCGTGTGGTGTAGTTTCATACAGATTACATAATTGGAGAATTTTGGCTTTCCATTTGGTTTTATTTGAAAGTAGATTTTTTTTTTAAAACTGTACGGCATGCATACGCGCTCAAGTTCACGCACAGACGGCGGAAAGCGCTTCGCTTTCATTATTTTACAAAAGTGCGATGTTTTGTTTTTAGCGTTTTTATTTTGGTCGACCAAGCCTCTTCCGGTTGACTAACTGGTTAATCGACTATTAGGAGACGGCCCTAGATTTTTAATTTCTGGGTGAAATATCCCTTTAATGCAGAATACTATCAGTAGGGGACAAACAAACAGTGTGTGTTACTCACCCTGTTTGGCTTTTTGGTTAAGGGCTTTGTCTCCCTGGCTCTGAAGAGTGACCAAGGTGAAGTAGACACCCTTTCTATCCAACAGCTCATCGTGTTTTCCTCGCTCCACAGCACGGCCGTGCTCGAATCCCACAATCACATCGGCATTCTTTATTGTTGATAAACGGTGAGCGATGGAGATGGTGGTGCGACCCATTCTGACCTTCGAGAGGGGGATTCATGGCCTTCTGTAATCGTCTTGGTCTTCTACTATTCTGACATATGTAACTGTGTGTGTGTGTGTGTGTGTGTGTGTGTGCGCTGCTGACCTTGTCCAAAGCCTCCTGTACAACAGCTTCACTCTCATTGTCCAGAGCTGATGTAGCCATGTCCAGGAGGAGGATTCTGGGATTCCTCACCAGCGCCCGAGCGATTGCGATTCGCTGCTTCTGCCCACCGCTCATCTGGCCTCCACCCTCACCTACCAAAGTGTCAAATTTCTAAAACCAAAAGATAAAATTTTAAATTAAGAGACGTGCGCTATATAGACGTTATCGTCTGAGGTCTGTAGAAGTATGCTTTCGAAAGAAGTCTCTTATCAATAATAATGTAATACATTTTTAGTTTACATTTATTCCTAGTGGTCATTTATTCTTGTGACGCAAAGATGAATTCTCAGCATTATTCCTCCAGGCTTCGGTGCCACAAGATCGTTCAGAAACGAAAAAACATTTATTTTCATTATCGCTGCTTCTTTGATTAATAAAAAAAGTTAAATTTCTCTGTACTTTTAGTCAATTTAATGCATTCTTTCTGAATAAAAGAAAACGTACAGAAAGTTGGAAAGGAGGATTTAGATTTCAAATCTAAAATAAACAAAAATGTCATGAATTTATATTACTTTGTGTAATCATCATATAATCTTCATATAATATATGTGTGCACTGTTTATGTTGGTAATAATATCTATAATATGTATGTATATGATTAATAGTATAAGTAAATATATATTTAATTTCTTCAATATGTGTAAGCGTGTGTGTATAATTATATATTTGATATATTTTTATATTATTTTTATATGCACACAAACACATATACTGTATATTAAAGAGTTTATTTGCAAAAACTGATAACTTTCAAGCGTTCAAAAATTATGTTGTTTATTATGCTATCGTTCTTGTATTGTGTTTTATTATTTTAGTCAGCTAGTAGCTCCTAAACAAAGTAATGAAAAAAGCTTATCGACTTTTGCTAACGGACTCTTCACATACAAAACACGGAGGCCGAGATGTTCTCTATTGTATGTAATCGATGTATTCCCTGCCTGTGGTAAGTCCATGATGAAGTTGTAGGCGTTGGCCTCTCTTGCTGCTGTGATGATGTCATCATTCGAGACCCCCGGCCGCCCGTATCGAATGTTCTCAGCGATGGTGGTCGCAAACAGAACCGGCTCCTGCTCCACGATACCAATCAGGGAGCGCAACCACTGGATGTTCAGACCCCGGATGTCGTGACCGTCCAGGGTCACCTACAGTGAAAGGAAATGATTTGTGACGGGTGTGCACCGATAGAACCCGATGCTTCCTTACCATGCCTTCTTTGGGGTCGTAGAATCGTTGGAGGAGCTGGATCGCCGTGCTCTTCCCGGCACCGCTGGGACCCACGAATGCCGTCGTCTCTCCTGACTTGACCTGCAGATTTAGCTGATCGAGGATCTGAGAGAGGGAGGCGGGTAGAGGGCATTTAAAGCGGGAGGCGGGTGGCGGGACTGTCCTGGTGTAAACCTGAGCTTTACCTTCACTTCAGGCCGAGATGGGTAATGAAAAGTGACATTGTGAAACTCTAGGTCTCCTTTCACTTTGTCTAACTTATATCCAGCCTCAGAGAGACAGTCGATCTCCGGTTCCTGAAAATAAGACATCATTCCTGTCAATCCGTCACTCTGGAAAGTGTCAAAGAGACTCAGATAGATGTCAGACATACAATACAAAAATGCTTGCCGGGCATTTTCATTTCACACATAATAAAATTTTAACACTCATCTGCTATGTGTGTAATGTAGTCTTTTTTAATAGTGTGGTCAAAACGTCCAATCAGATTTTTTCAAATAATACAAATTATAATAATAAAATTAAATATAAAAATTAAATATAATAAAATTATTTTATAATATATTATTTTTTTAAATATGAGGATTATGTTACAAACTGATTTTTAAAAGTGAATTATGTGTCAATGTGTTGATATTTCTTATTAATTATACATTACTATCCATGAACAAGCTGATTATTTACAGGTGTAATTTAGATTTTCAGTATGATTTTAAAAAGTAGTTTTATTCTAGTATTATTTGTGATTATAATAGTTATTATTATTTTGAATAATCCTTCTGCATAGTATGTATGTGTATAGTATAATATACACAAACAAGGGAAAGAAACAAAAATACATTTAAAAATGACTAACTATCCTAGAATCAGATAATTACTGAAGATTTTTAGTGTTTTAAAAAACAGATTTAATCCATTTTATTTTAGTATTATATATAATTATATTATTATTGTATGGTTATAGAATATGAACTAGCTTTTATTTTTCTACTTTCAGTATTCATTTTCATCAATTTAAATTTAAGTTTTACATATTTTGTTTTGTGCTGTTGTCATTTTTATTATTAAATATGTTTTCATATACATATGCATATATATATATATATATATATATATATATATATATATATATATATATATATATATATATATATATATATATATATATACACACACACACACACACACATATATATATATATATATATATATATGTGTGTGTGTGTGTGTGTGTGTGTGTGTGTTTTATTTCCCACAGATATTTTTATTTTATTTTAGCATCCATTAACAGTTTTATTTTAATACTAGTTAACGAACAACAACAACAACAGACATCGGTCTTTTTAAGGATGTCAATGCCGCAAGCTACTGGTTTTGGGAGATGTGGGGGTTCTTACTCGATCTATGGTCTCAAAGATAATGGTGGCAGCTCCTCTTCCAGCAGCAAAAGCCTCCAGACAAGGAGAGGCCTGGCCCAGATTCAAAGCGGCAATGAGCACTCCAAAAAACACCTGCAAACGAAACATGCGATATCCAAACAATGAATGACAGTTCAACCACGATGGTGAGTTCTTTTGCTGGAGAGATTAAGCGTGTGCACCTGCAGCAATGTCCCTGGACTGTACTCCTGTGTGTCCACTACTAGGCTTGATCCATACCAGAAGGCCAGTGCATAACACAGGAAGATGATAAACCACAAATACCCAGTGAAAAAGCCCATGATCAGACCTTTCCTGATGCCCCATCGCTGGGCAGAGATCAGATTACGGTCGTACCTGCAGGGTTCGGGGGTTAAATGATGGTATAACGCACACTCAGCAGTGATTACAGTGTAGTGTGGGAGTCATTATGCGTGAAGATGATGGTTACCTCTGCACCTCTTTCTTCTCACCGCCGAATGCTGCCACCGTGCGTACCGAGGATAAAACCTCATCGGCCACGGCACCTGCTTTAGCGTACGCCTGCAGCTCCATTCCCGTCAGCTTTGCCACAAACTAGACCGGCGCATGCAAGCAAAACAAGTGGTAACCTATGCTAATTAAAGGGGTAGTTCGCCCCAAAAATAAACACTTTGTCATCGTTCCAAACCTGTATGAATTTCTCTTGTAAGTTGAGCACAAAAGAAGATATTTAGAAGAATGTTGGTAACCAAAAACTTGTTTATCCCCGTTGAACAAAAATACTATGGAAATCGGTGGGGACGAGAAACGGTTACCAACATTCTTAAAGGAATAGTTCACCTAAAAATGAAATGAAATTAATGTCTTTTGAAACAGACTGATGGGGTTTTGTAACACGAAATATTTCTAGTTTTCAAATTATACCGTAAATAACTGACTTCCGGCTTCTTGGCCTGCTTCTGACTCGACATACGGCGTTAGAAGTAAGTTGCGTCATACGGCGAGTCAAAGGTCAGCCAAAAAGCCAGAACTCTGTGCTTTACCTTTGCAGTACTTGGGGTTATATCCTATTTATGGAGCTTCAAAGTAATGGTCGCTATCCACCTGCATTACCAAGCATGGAAGGATCTTTTTTTTTAAAACTCAGACTGTGGTCGTAAGAACGAAGAAAGTCATATACACCTAAGATGGCTTGGGAGTGAGTAAAATATGCCGCAATTTAAATTTTTGGGTGAACTACTCCTTTAAGAATGTTGGTAACAAAACCGCTTCTCAAAACTCGTCCCCATTGATTGCCATGGTATTTTCTTCACCACAAATTATCTTGGAAGAAGAGAAAAATTATTCAGGTTTGAAACAACTAGGGTGTGTAATAAATCACAATCAGTTGGATTGCTTGTAACGTTATCCCTTTAAATTGAATAACTCCTTTCTGATCATAAAGATAGCTTAAATTCGGCATAGCAGCACCTTTATAGTGCGCTTTAGCATAGTTAAGCTATTATTCTTGCTAAGTAATATGCTGAAATAATGACAGCTCTTTTTCACTTTTGATGTTGTGCATATATAAAACTGTACACTGTTTAGCTCTCTAAACTCTTAAAAATAAAGGTATTTCACAGTGCCCTAGAAGAACCTATTTTGTCTTAATGGTTCCATAAAGACAGGCTAACATCTGGAGAACATTTCAGGTTTTTTGTGCTACTTCAGATTATAAAATGGTTCTTTAATGAGGAAACTTAGCGGAATCAAAGATGTTTCTTCTACGGCATCGCTGTGAAGAACCTTTTAAGCGCCTTTATTTTTAAGAGTGTACCTATGTAGCCTGACGAATGGTCCTTTCTCACCAGAGCCATGAGACCTGCTCCGACCCCAATGAGAGGAGACACCGAGATGATGACCAGCGTTAGCTTCCAGCCCCTGGCAAAACCCATCAGGAAGCCGCACACAAATGTAGTAAAGCGCTGGATGAAGATGCCCACCTGATCAGCAATGGCGTCGTTTATCTTGTTGATGTCACTAGGGTCACATGGAGTCGCACAGGAGTCAGTACAATATTAGGTAACTTGTGTTCGCCTGGGGTGTTTGTGCTCTGGAACGTGTCGTACTCGGACATGCGTGTGTTGAGCTCTCCCACAGAGGTGCAGTCAAACCATCCGATCTCCATCCTCATGACCTTCCTAAAATACATCTTCCTGATGATCTGAATCTGACGTGCTGCTGAAGTGATCCACAAAGAAATCTGAAGAAAACAGAGAAGCCCCTTTAATAAGGTCTAACTTTCAAGCAACTATAGTATCGTCGTATGGAATTCTGCACGTTTACAAAAACATCGAGACAGAATCGTTTTAAAAGGCTCACCTGGAGGTATCCAAGAATGAAAACACCCGCTCCGATGCCTACATAGTAGTAGGCGAAATTAGTCATTTCATGTTCAATGTCCAGTAGCCTGAAGCGGAAGATCACACCATTATTACATTGTGTGTGTGTATACTGTATATAACTCAGAATTTCTCCCAGTTTGGTTTAATTAAACAAATCAGTGATATTTTAGTATCATTAACATACCATTATAGCTTTCATTAATATTTTGAAGATTTTCAATTAAATATTTTCTGCTTTAATTTGAATTTTAGTTCAAATTTTAGGCTGTTTTGTTCATTTTTAGAAGTATTGGTTTATAATAGTTGGCGAAACTGGTCGTTTAATATTCAGTGGGAAACAGCTTAAGGCAGAAGAGCACACCATAACTATATATTAGAAAAAGATGTGACAAAACACTGGTGAAATATGCATATATGGTGCGTATTTCTGAAAAAACTCTCATTTCTTTCAATTATATTCTAAAATGGCTAAACAAGTGAACAAAAAACAAAGTGTTATATTTAATAGTGTAGTATATTTAATACTGATCTATGTAATATAACTAGTTAATATATTTCTGTATTTATGTACATTTTTTAAATTAAAGGTTTCATAATTTTGCATTTTTAGTAGCCTTTGTTTATGTATTTCTGTTTGAGTTCATTTAGTACGCAAAGTCAACTTAAATTAAAATGCGAAATGTTGCCTTTTATACAAAGTAAATATTTAATATATTGTGGCGTTTGTAAAATGACAATGCTAATGTCCTAAGACAATATGAGTCTGCTATATTAAATATAAAAATGTATTTATATTTAAATGAATGCCAGTGTTTGCCATACATTGATTTATTTTGGCTGACAATATACAGCAGTCAACATGTGAAGGATCAAACCAAAACAGTTCCCATTAACTTTGACCCGCTTCAAATATTGAGTACTACATTTTACAAATGCACTGGATGTTTCAAAATCAAAACACGGGGTGGGTGTTTTTATATAATTGCGTCTTTAATGGGAACTGACTGTCTTCAGAAAAGCTTCAGTGCCATTTTAATTTCATCTTGCCTATATAATGCCTGATAAAGTGATGAAACACCGGCATCATCATGTTTGGGAGTGTTAGCTAATAAAAAAACCCGTCTCACCCGCATGATTTGGTCATGTTCAGGGCCAGGTTCTCTTCCTCTGTCTTGTTTCTCCACCGTATAGTGTTGTTGACACAAACTTTATCAGGGTCGGTAAGCTCATTGAGCTCGATGTCGTACTCTATGAAGGTGTCCGTCAGCATCCCGAACACGAGCAGCATCAGCGGCTGCGCAGAACCGTGAATCATCGCACATACGCTCCCTAAAATCATCATCCAGATCTCCCGGCAGCTGGCGAAACGAAACTGCAGGGGAAATCAACAATAACGCGCATAAAGCGTTTATCGACTGCGCATGAAGATGGGCCTACCGCAATATTGTCAGCTGATGATAACCGCAAACCTTTGATTACAGGCCATTGATCATACCCCCTGAAAACAGAAGCTATGTATTATATAGCTAGCATGTAGGTTTTACCAGCTGAAAGAAGCCGACGCGGATGGCTGATTCTTCTTTTTTGCCGCTTTTGGACCTGTGGATGAAATAAAAAAAAATCGGAAATGGAGACAATGTGAGAAAACAAGCTTCCGTCCTTGAGAACAATGAGAAGAGGTGCTTACTTTTTATCCTTTCCGGAAGCCATTGTCCTGTATTAGTGAGTCGTAAACAAAACATTAAAAAGTAAGGTTTCTCTTTGCTTTATTTGGATTAGGAAACTGGAAAAACACTTACACGTAATCACCATTTGTCTCTGTAACAGAATCAATGGGTTCGTTACCATCTGAATGGAGCATGTAACAGACGGAGCATGCGAATAATTGTAAAATATTAAATACTAAACAACTGACCTCCGTCTGAAAATTCATAACCGTCATTTTCCTGTCCAAACTTCTTGATGCTGCGCAGCTTAACGGTTCCTGGCATCGTTCTGCCCGTTCTTGTCTTAATAGCGTTAAGAAAACAGATGCTTCAGGATAATTGAATCACAGAAGAACATAATGTATCATTTCAAACTAAAACCGACGTCGAAAACTAACCTCGCTGATCCGAAGTGACTCTTCTTTTCTGCTGCTGATTTGTTTTACATTGAAAAGTGTTCTGAGAATATTACTAAAATCCAGTCATGTTCTTAGCAAAAGTCCGGGTGCGCTCCTTGTCGGTGTCAGGAATGTGTGGGAATGAATCTGTGTGTGTAAGTTAAATGTCTTGCTCGGTTTGGCTCAGGTGAGGTAACTGTCCGGCAGGTTTGTTCTGTCAGAGAGGGTGAATGACCTCCATATGCAAACACTGACATGAGATAATTGTCCCGAAAAATCAATACAGCTATACGGCCTCATGCACTCGCAAAGATTAATACGATGGCGTTTATACATTCGTTCTAGAAATCACATTAAACATGAAAATCAGTGGTACAGATATTATCATGTGGATTTTGAGGAATATTCAGTAATATGGCCCCTTGTCGAGCATAAGCGTGTTTTATGAAACAATAAGCCATGGTTGAGCGACTGCACTCTTCACTGGCCTGAGATTTAGATGTTTAAAAACCCAGATGCGTTTTTGAGAACTGCACTAAATCGAGGTTAAAGCTTGTGAGGTCATTCACCCCAGCATGGACACGGGCGACCCTTCATCCACTGCCAGTCAACCATCAAATATACAGGATGTAATGCAATCTGAAGTGCACAGCCGAAATTCATTTTAAAACAACCGTGAAGAGAAATATCGGTGATTATTTTTTATTATTATTTATTTATGCATGCATGCATGCACGCATGCGCAGACACGTGTGAGACCCGCTACTCGGAAACCAAATACAGAGATGGAAGTGACTCATTAACATTAGCTCCGCCTCATTCCACACTCTGTCAACATTGTCAGCGCGCCATATGCGATTGACCTCTTAAACAAAACGACTGTGCCACTCAATCTTACACACAAAATGTTTTCTTTTTGCAATTACGGACTTTCTGATTTATTCGTTTGAGTGATACAAGTCGGTGCGAATCAAAATTCCAATAGGGAAAAATGGAAATGCAAAAAAAGAGCCCATTTGCTGTTGTTTTCTGAACGCAGTGATGATGTACTTGATGTACTTTCTCTGATCTAAAAATAACTATAGCCTGAAATGCAAAGGAGGACATGCTCAGAGGAACGGTTCCCCAAATGCTAATTCGCTGAAACTCACCTTCAGGCCATCCGAGATGTAGACGAGTTTGTTTCTTCACCGTTACAGGTTTGGAGAAAAATGAAGCAGTATATCACTTGCTAACTAATGGATCCTCTGCACTGAATAGGTGCCATCAGAATGAGAGAAAAACATTACAATAACGATAACCCACACCACTCCAGTCTATTAGTTAACGTCTTGCAATTAGAAAAGCTGCACATTTTCTATAGCCTAAATCAGAATAAATATATGTGTAAGATTAACACAAAATAATGCTTATGAAAAACATTGTCAAATGTCAAAATTGCATTGCCATAGATGTGTCTTAATTTATAGTTGAAGAGTCAAATCGTGTTTTTTTTTTCATTGTGCATTCTAATTTTTCAATCAAACTGCAGTTGGGTTATTTTGATGAAAAAAAACGTAATAAAATACATTATTTTCATCAATAATAATAAAAAAAAAAAAGAGTTATGTTTTTGCAAATTAACTTCAATTCTTGTCTGTATGTTCTCAGCCCTGTTGGTGGTCCTGTTTTCCATGGATAGACGGCACCAGGAGCTTGAGAGAGTTTGAGTCAGTGGTAATGAGTATGTTTTCAAAACGCTACTCGCAAGCCATCTGGACATGTGTGGAGAGGCAGCGTGCTTGAGACGAGGAGCTGGGAGAATCACCTTCATCAAGTGTGTGCACCATCCATCTGGGTGACATGAACGTGAGAGCGCTGATAAAAGTTCAAAAAGTTGCGAATATTTAATGGTTTTAAAGAAATCTCATGCACATCAAGGGTGAAGTTAATCAAAAATACATTGTGAAATATTACCATTGAAAATATGGGTTTTCTGCATTCATATATTTTAAAATCTCATTCATGATACAAAAATCTCATTTATTGCAGCATTATTACTGCAGGCTTGATACAATCCATTAGAAATCGTTCTAATATGCTGATTTACTACTTAAGGGACATTATGTTGAAAAAATTTGTGCTGCTTAATATTTTTATATCTTAACAATACCTTGTTGCTAAGGGACATTATGTTGAAAAAAATTTTTTGCAATACATTTCTTACCATGAAGACAAAAACGACCTGTTGCTGTCTTAAAGGCTCGGAGGTGCCGTTTAAAAGACAAAAAAACGACTTAAAAAAAGCTCAGAGGCCAAAGATGAGGCATTTGTGAATTTGCTTAAATCTTGATGTTGAAGGTAATGTTAAATGTGAAGTTGCACTATAAAGTTTTGTTCCATCTTTTCAGTTGGTGTCTACACAATTGTGAGGAGGCTGATATCTTGAAAGATTGCATAATGCTTATTTTTGTTATGAGCAGCTGCTGCCAGTTTTCTGTGTAATGCTATAGCACCACCATGTGGCCAGGCCTTAGAAAAGGCTCGTAGTGCAGTAGTCACTGCTGGGACACACTGCAGATGCAAAACATTTGCATTTGACTTGAAGATCCGCAGACTACTTCAATTCCCTTGCCATTTAAAATATACACATCAAGAAGTTGCTGGAAATATATATGGTTTACTGAAAAAAAAAAAAATGATTTTGCATAGAGTATGCAAGAGGTGGTTTGTTTCACACTAAAGAGGATTTTCAGTTAAAGGTTCTATTTATCTGGTTTGTCAAAGACACAAATAGACATGTAAAAAGATGTGGCGAGGCAAAATTCAGAACTTCAGCTTATTTTATGCTTCGTTATCCCAGCATGCAATAGAGAAACTTTGTCCCACCTTTATTAGTAGGTCTTGCAAGTATATAAACTCACAAAGCAAAAGGTCCTATTAGACATGTAAACCTATACTGAACGTCACTGGAAGTATTTTTGCATAAATGTTTAATTAAAAATATTCAACTTTGGTTATAGTTCAGTAGCTGCTGTAGAAATCTATTTCAAATTAAAGCCAAAACAAGGCATTCACACACTACGGCATGCTTTTATGGGTCATAGCATAATGATTTAGGTGCCTGGTTTATTAAAAATCAAAAATAAATATAAAAAGGGGGGACACTGTTCACGGTAAGACAGTTTTTTTATTTCCATCTTCACAAATTGGAAACATTAAATAACTTCAGAATGACCAGCGATAAAGATACAATTTGTTTTTGAATGTGACGTTACAAACCAAGTGCTCCTCCTCTATTGAACCCACCCTAACACGTTTAAACAGACTCATTTACGAGTGCTCCTCGGCCAGCTTCTCTGCCTTCTGGACGACCTCCTCGATGGGGCCCACCATGTAGAAAGCCTGCTCGGGCAAAGCATCATACTCACCTAGGAAAACAAAAATTATGAGCATCAACATGAAAACATACCAAATGCTGATTTAAAATCAATGTGGTCCAGACAAAAGGGGATGACGACTTACCACCCAAAATAGACTTGAAGCCTTTAATGGTGTCTTTCAGGGGCACCAGCTTTCCCAAGTGTCCAGTGAAGACCTCGGCGACTTGGAAGGGCTGGGACAGGAACCTCTGGATCTTACGTGCACGAGCCACAGTTAGCTTGTCCTCCTCAGACAACTCATCCATACCCAGAATAGCAATGATATCCTGCAGGGACTTGTAGTCCTATGGAGAAAAAGGGAACAAAAAAAAAAACGGTCATAATATAAAATCAATTAAGAAAACTTTAGTGCACCAATGAGGCCTGTGTTCATCTGCGCTCACCTGGAGGATCTTCTGCACGCCACGGGCTACGTCGTAATGCTCAGATCCCACAATGTTGGGGTCCATGATACGGGAAGTGGAGTCCAGAGGGTCCACAGCGGGGTAGATGCCCAGCTCAGCAATGGCACGGGACAACACGGTGGTGGCGTCCAAGTGAGCGAAAGTGGTGGCAGGGGCGGGATCAGTCAAGTCATCAGCAGGCACATAGATGGCCTATGAGAAACAACGATGCTGTAGAACAAAAGACATCCAGGAAGTGCAAGTGTTTGCGCCGTACTAACGGAAGTGATTGTACCTGCACAGATGTGATCGAACCCTTCTTGGTTGTGGTGATTCTTTCCTGCATGGTACCCATGTCAGTGGCCAGAGTTGGCTGATAACCCACAGCGGAGGGGATACGGCCCAGCAAGGCAGACACCTGAGAGAAAAAAAAAAAAAAGGAGTCAACGGAACGCTCAATTTAGAAGGAAACGGGTCCAAAAATCCTGGCAGTAACCTCTGATCCGGCTTGGGTGAAGCGGAAAATGTTGTCGATGAAGAGCAGCACATCCTGTCCCTCCTGGTCACGGAAATATTCAGCAACGGTCAGTCCAGTCAGAGCCACACGGGCACGGGCACCTGGGGGCTCGTTCATCTGTCCGTACACCAGAGCCACCTAAAACGGAAACCAAGAGGACCTCGTAACTTGCCGGTAGATTTTAACCGATGTGTCGGGAGGAATTTTAGATGTACCTTTGAGGTGGTGTCCTTCAGGTTGATGACGCCAGACTCGATCATCTCATGGTAGAGATCGTTTCCCTCACGGGTTCTCTCTCCCACGCCGGCGAACACTGAGTAACCACCATGAGCCTTGGCCACGTTGTTGATCAGCTCCATAATCAATACGGTCTTTCCCACACCAGCGCCACCGAAAAGACCTGAAGAAATGGGATGATGCCTTTAGTTAACATCTAGTTAGTCAGCATCTCATTTAAAAAAAAAAAAAAAAAAAAAAAAGTAATAAATTCACAGTTCTCCTTTACAAGCCTATACAAATTAATCTGGTAGAGACAGATTTTGAAAGACTGGTAACCAAACTATTTTTCATGCCTGTTGAAATACAAAATGGAAGTCAATACTAGTTTGCTTGGATACATGAAATATCCATGTACAAAATATGTATACGTGTAAGTTCAGTATAACTTGAGGGCGTGTGAGCAAGCATTTTATTTTTGGGTGAAATATCCCTTAAAGGCACAGAAGTCCCAAACTTTTTAAACCAAATACAATAAAAACTGTACAACAGCGGAACCTCTATGAAATATAAGACCACTTCCGATTAAAGTTTTAACATCTAATTTATGCCCTTGATGGCAGAGCTGAAGTTCGCGTCACATCCTGAAGATTCAGGGCTCAAGCATTTATCAAAAATGAAAAACGCTCTTCTATGATGAATAGAAAATTACGCTATTAATTGAAGTTTAACAAAACCCATTTACAATCACTTTCAATTGGCAAAATGCACCTTTTCTGAATTAAAGTACTAATTTCCGAATTAAATCTTTTTAACGGCAGCATACACACGTACCAATCTTGCCACCCTTGGCATAGGGTGCCAGCAGATCTACGACCTTGATTCCTGTGACCAGAATCTCCTGCTCGACACTCATGTCTGTGAATTCTGGGGCCTCGGCATGGATGGGGGCAGTCCTGGACAGATCACAAACGTTGAATCATCTACCGCACAGGAAGTTCACCACAACTTAAATGGAGATTGCAGCAATCATAATACTCACTGTTTTGTGCTAATTGGTCCTCTCTCGTCAATGGGTTCACCGATGACATTCATGATCCTGCCAAGAGTCTCAGGTCCCACAGGGATTCTGATGGGAGCACCGGTGTCAAGAACCTTCTGGCCACGCACCAGTCCCTCAGTACCATCCATAGCGATGGTGCGGACGGTGTTCTCGCCTAAAGAGCAAAAACAAATCGGTCATGATTTCGAGTCACATTTACTTGAGCGAAGAGGGGGGTAAAGCTTCAGTCTCGTTACCCAGATGCTGAGCCACCTCCAGGACTAGCCTGCTGTCACGGCCGCTCACTTCCAGGGCATTGAGAATGGGAGGCAGACCCTCGTCGAACTGGACGTCCACAACGGCGCCGATGACCGCGACGATACGCCCGCTGGCGGCGGCGGCAGCTGCGGCAGGAGCGGCATAATCCCTGCCTGCGAGAGAGAGAGAGAAGACAAACATCTGAATGTCGCATAAAAACATAACCATCTGTAATTAAAAAAATACGCATATGCACGCTCGAAAGCTTAGGTTTCGATTAGCTTCTGTTTTCTGCGTGTCCTGAGAAACCAAAACAGGCTAATGAATGAACGCAAGCACGTCGACGATTTAGACTTAAACAAAAATACAGAAACTTGCGGGATCCGTCTGCAATGCGCATACGTAGCTTGTAAGCGTTTATAAACGTGTTTGCATTAACTCGTGATCTTATTCCACGCGTTTATCTGCACCATGACCTCGCGAGTTGCGAACACCGCTAGCATGACACATAAAGGTCATTCCGGTTTCCACGCCAAACACGCTCAGTTGTTGTCGTCAAACGAAGCATTCCTCCGTGTCAGTGTATTTCCGACGGGAAACAACGTAGACGTAGCACATCGGGTGAAAGCGATCGCTGAAAACGTTGATGCTAAAACTTTGCGGCCTGCGCTTGCCCGCCCGCATGCTGCCATTTAGCGGTCTCGCGCCGGCGGTGACGAGGCTGTCAGAAGAGCCGCTCTGAAAACCAAGCGTTTCGAAAACTGACAAATTGTACTCACGAGAAAACAGAGCCGGAGCTCCGTTGAGAGCCTTCAGGGGGGTCACCCCGGGCTTGAGAGCTTGCAGAGCCCCGGTGCAGCAGCGTCCCACAGCTCCCAACATCGTTAAAATGGCTGAAGGTGGAACGGGGCAGAGGCTCGACAGCTTATATATAGCGCCGATGGAGGCCCGCTACGCGCATGCGTGGCGGACATGGCGACACAGGAACTGAGCGTCTGCGCATGCGTCGGTGTTGAAGGACAGTCTGGGCATCGTCACAACGAGCTGAAATAGCTTTATACTGCATGTGCAGGAACAATGATGTGGACGTTTTTGGCCAAATCTAAAACCCTAGTATACATGTATACGTTTGCATTTACGTAAAAAATCGATACCATTACGCTTTATTATTAACATTAATATTATTATTATTATTATTATTATTATTATTATTATAAAGAATATGCAATATACACAGGTGGTATTGACGCGTAGTCCTCAGCTGTTTTAGAGAATAATGTGTAATGCTTTTTAGCAGATCATGCATAACTATTAAACATTAGGTCGAAATCTTACTTTCTGGTAGGCATAGTCTTGCCAATGTCAGTGAACGCCGATTATTGGCTTATGTTTACCAGTTCGTGACCTCTAGGTGTCGTTGATGTGTAAACCTTATTCAGTCTTCATGATAACGTTCATTGGTCAAAACTAGTGTATGTTTGACAGTTGCTGTCTCTTTCGAGAAACACCTCATACGTCTTATAGTATGCACATTAGCATCAAGGTTAAAGGTCTATTATGATTTGTTGAGACGAATAAATGAAAACACAGTTCTGTGAGCTGAAAATGAAAATGTCTGTGCAGTCATATGAAAATGTTTAAATAATAAATAGTTAATCGGTCAAAAGGTGTGTATGGAAAGCCGATCAATCCATTTATTTCTGACAAAGAGAAAAAAACACACAGTATCTATATAGCATGAATAAAACATGGGAATATTAAATAGTTAGAAAAATTATATATTTAAAATATTTAAGTTGTGCGTTTACCTGCCAGATATCGCACTTTTCTTAAACGCATGACCTATAATGCTTCAAAGTGCATGATTTTCTCATTAAAACTGTTTAATGATGCAGAACAAGCAGTTGTCGGCCAGTGCCATTTTGTAATGTCATCTAGCAGTTGACTGTGTGCACACAAATAGTCCACACGCATCCGAAGGATCCCCATGTTTATGCACGGGTGAAAATCTCTGCTAAGTAGGTCGACAAAAGTTTGCCGCGTAAAGAAGAGATCAAAGGCACACAGAAGTCTGTTACGCTGCCCGTACCCTGATATGCATGTGTAACAAACATCGGTGCACCTCAGAAGCAGCAGTAACTGTCTTGTGGGCACAGATGGTGCAGCAGCACCACTGAACAAACAGCACTAAATAGCACTGCCTTTACATATTTGTGCTGTACGATAGGAGATGTCTGTGTTCGGAGGAATATCAATCCATTATGGACCTGCACAGGTAGAGGCTGATTAATAAGAAGCTGATTTTAGTCTCTTACTCCTTCCTCGCTTAACTTTACAAATATTTGAGCTCATTTTTCAATGTTTATAGCTTATTCAATCAGATAGACAAATCAAATGTTGCTATTGTAATATACTTTTATCATACCATTATATTACAATATACAAAATGATATATTATTGTTTTACACTACCTATATTTTTGCACAAAAAAATGTCTGAATATGCTTGAATTCACTTGTAGCATTTGATTTTTGCGTTTTATTTATTTAGACTGAATAATAAAGAGTTTTAATGTAACACGGCAACAGCATGAAAATAATTAGCCGCTCAAGAAATGTAAAATCTGTGCATCTCAAGCCGAAAGTGTTTACATCGTTACATATTTCGTGAAATAATAACGTGAAAGGTACAGCTAAACAATTTTCAAAAACAATACAGCCAGGCATTCCTCGATCACACAGAGAGCAATGTTTTTTAACAGAGGCTCAAAATTGTATTTTATATGTGACATGCACGCACAAAAAGGGTAAAAATCAAGCATTTCCGCTACAATCTTGCAGAATAAGTTTGATCTTTTTTTCGAGGCACTAAATTTGTCTCTAACCAGCCAAAATTGTTCACGATTTCTAAGTGACAAATTTTCACTTTGCCAGATCTGATTTGTCAGAAAGGATGTTAGCGACGGCTCCAACGTTTCCAAATCGATCCTGTAATAATTCTTTATCAGCCGGTCTTCCTTTTCATACTATTCTGAGCCTGAGATGATGAAATTATGATATGCTTTTCTTATTTCGCAACCAAAGTCTTCTTTCAAAGGTCGGACTGACCCCGTGAGCTGAATTCATTACCGGCCCCCATCAAATAATTTATCCTAAAGTGGTCTATCACACGTCTGCTCATGCACACTAAGAAATGTCTCATTTTGAGACTGTGATGTGACAGAGTGTCCAAACTGTGAGTATGAATCATCTGCTATGGGGTTTTGTAAACATCATTTCCCTTTGAGGACAGAGGTTTCTGAAGAGTGGGGCGGAGCTCCGGGAAGGTGGGCGTGGCTACAGCGGTGGGAGGGGCTTGGCGAGTTAGCCGGACTGAGCTGAATGGCTGTGGTGTCCTGTAGGGTTGGTTCACTGGTCTCCATCTCGAACACGGCTCCGCCCATCCTCATCAGGGGCCACCGGTCCCGTCCGGCGGGCGTGAGTGAGCTTTGTCTGATGGATCGCCGGCTGCAGATGCAACAC
>NC_056709.1:14510154-14527654 GCF_018831695.1 Puntigrus tetrazona | reverse complement strand
TTTTGTTTGATTATTGTATTCGCAGACCCTAGCAGGAAATAATATGGTATTGACCGCTTACATGGAGATACCATAATCGTCAACTTTCACAATAACAATACACACAAAGCGAATAAAGACTCAAGTGTCCGTGCAAACTGCTTTATTTCTCAGAGTTGGAAAACCAAATGAACACCTCTGACCTATCCCTGACCTTTTTAGGGTTAAATGGCCATTCCACAGTCAGCATTCGTGAAATTGGCCTTCGGTGCTCCATTAGAGCTTCACACAAGCGCCGAATACTGAGAAAATAATCATTGATGTGAGGTAGCACCCTTTAGTGTCGTACGAAATCTTACCAGCACTTATAAATAATGCACACAACCATTCAATGCTTACCATTTCACCTAGCTCAAATAGCGTTTTAAACAACAAATAACAGGGGAAAAAAAATCAACCGTGCTTGTTCTACAATTTAAAAAAGGCAATTGAGAGGTCATTTAGTTATTTTGCACATTAGGAGCCCCCCCAAAACGGCACAATTTAACAATACAAACAAAAAAATAAATAAAATGCACTCCATCTTGTAACCGAATCGGCTGCAAGAACAGACTCCTCGCCCTGATGCATAGGAAAATAGTTCACTTTTACAGCGAAATAAAATTCAGTACTCAAAGACATAAAGCGGGACCATGAAAAAAATATACATAAAATTAAAAAGTACTGTGCAATATCTGCTAACGGTCTGAGCTGAAAGCATCTGGTCAAACGCATGTAATACCTCAACAACACCCTCTTTAAAAGCAGCGACGGCTCTCAAATGCGTTTTCGCTTAAGACGCACGGCAGCATGGCTTTACATAGCTCAAAATATATCTATAACTAGAGTACAGATAGAACTCATAATACAAACAATAGAAAAGTAACAAAGCAAGACGTCAACGCTTTACAGTAACTCAAATGTTGTTTTTGTTAAAGCTCGCCAAGTATAAAAATGCTAACGTAGATTAAAAGCCTGACTGATTAAAATCTGCAGATTCCCTCAGAGTTGAGCACCTTTTTATATCAGACTGACAAACACTTCCAGCCATAAATATTTGATAATAAATATATATATATATAAAAAAAAAAAGCACAATTTCTTATGCTTAAAATACAAAAAAACTCACATTACACAGAGTAAAATACCTGTAAATAAATTGGAAACGCTGGATGGTTTTGGTTTGTATATGAACGAGGTTGCTCTGTGCTACAGGCTGGCAGCACCGAGCTTGCTATGCATATACGTGTTCGTTATCTATTCAGTTCGCAAGAGAACGTGTGCATATGAAGGGCTGTAACGCACTGCGGTGTGCAGGAATAAATCTGGAGCGGGTGTCAGGTGTTGGTGCGTAGTGCTTGAGACTGTGCCCGGCGCCGGGCTAATCTAGAGTTAGATGGAGGGGAGAGCCTCATGGAGCAGACCACGGCACCGAAGTCCTCCTGCTCTTCCTCCTTCTGAGACAGCTGCCTGTTGAACGCAATGGCTTCAGCGGCGAACTGTGTCAGGTCTTTAGTGCTGCAGTTTCTGTGGGTTCAACCGGAGACGCTTAGAAACTCTACACAGACTGGAAAACATACTGCATCTATAGCGTCGAAAACAAATACCTTTGGAGAACTCGAGGGGTCTGAAGAACTCTTTCAGGTGCATTCTGAAAATTTAGAGTAAATATAAATGTAATAAAAGTAAAGATATGCATAAGAAATTAGGTTATATATTTGTCTTTTTAAAAAGACTACATAAAACAAAAACAGTAATATTGATGTTATTACAATTTAAAGCTGAAGTTAAAAAATAAATAAATAAATAATATAATATATATATATATATATATATATATATATATATATATATATATATATATATATTTAAAAAAATTCTATGATGGAATGCTAATGTGTCAGCTTCTGATTTGCTGCTTTTTATTATTATTATTATTATTATTATACATTTTTGTGGAAACGTTAATTTCCCAAGATTATTTTATGAATAAAATGTTCAAAAGAACAGCATTTATTTGAAATTGAATATTTTTCTAACAAAATAAGTGTCCTAAATCATTTTTGGACAATCTAATGTGTCCTGGCTGAATAAAAGTAATAATCTCTTATGAAAAAAAAAAAAAAAATCTGACATATATATAAATATTGAAATAAGTAAAAATACTAACACTAACCCTTTTTATTATCAGCTACCAGTCCACAATGGCTAAAATCAAGACGTCTTCAAAAAAAACAAAAGACTCACCCCTTGCACCCAGGGATGCTTCAGGACCTGGGCGGCACTCAGACGTAGAGTGGCGTCCCGCACCAGCAGCCGCGAAATCAAATCTTTGGCATCGGCTGAAATCTGAGTCCAAACCCCATCCCCGAATTCATACTTGCCCTCCTGAATCCTCTCAAACAGGTTGTTCTGAAAAGGAGAGGACAACGCTGCCGAGTTGTCTTCGCTGACGAAGTGAACTCTACGTTTTTGAACGACTGTGCGCTTTACCTGACAGGCACGGCACGTCTCTCCCCGCTCCCAGCCGCAGTTAGTGCCGCAGTGGCCGGTGAAGGGAGGACTCCCGCTGAGCAGGATGTAGAGGATCACTCCAAGGCTCCAGAGGTCACAGCGCTTATCGTAGAACGAAGCCTCATCCGTGAAGACCTCCACCACCTCAGGAGCCATGTACTCCGCTGAGCCGCACTAGAGGACAAAACACTTCCCTCAAATCATGCCACTCCACAATTTTACAGTTCTGGGACGGCAAAGGCACAAAGGTGAGGATGGGGTTACCGGTGTGGTGAGCTCAGGGGTAGTTATTGGGGTACAGGCACTGTTTAGCTTCACTCCACTCCCCAGATCAAAATCACAGATTTTCACAGGAGAAACCTGAGTAAAAGCAAAAAAAACGTTATAGTTAATACACTGGTAGAGGTGGGTGATATGCCGGTAGACATGAATGAATGGTAGGAATTTGTCAACCAGTTTTTAGGGTTATTTTTGTCGCTTTATAGTCCTTGAACAGTTAAATACACACACACTTGTGTGTGTCAAAATGCCTGTCCTTGCAAGTATCCTTGTGAACACAGTAATCTAGGTCTTGAAAGCATACTGCTGAGAAAGAGAACAGTGCATTACATCTGAGCAGCTCTTAAAGTGACAGCAGGAATAGTCTCTTACTGCTCTCAGCTAAATTAATTTTGTAACTTTAATTAGAAGATATACACATTTGCTAAGATTTTTTTTTTAATTTACATTTGCTTACTTTATACAATGCATGTAGCATTTCTTATTTTATTTTGTCCTATTGCTCGCAATTCGTTTCTTATTTTTTATTTAATCAGTGACTATTTACTATTTAAGTCTAGTGTTGTTTTTCGTGTGACGCTGACACTAGTAACAAGAATTATGAAAGTTCTAAGATATCCAAACTCCCGATATCATAAAGACTTATATATATATATATATATATATATATATATATATATATATATATATATATATATATATCTTACTGTGAAAAAACTTTTCCCCGGTTTCACAGACAAGTCATAAGGTATTCCCAGATTAAAATGCAATCTCCAATGAAAACATATCTTAAAAATTTCAGTCTCATTGTTCTGTTCTTTTAAACCATTTTATCTAAAAGTTACTTTTAATATCTTATTTATAAAATAAGGCCTAGAGCTGGCTTAACCTAAAAACGGGGCCTTAATGATATACTACAGGTTTGGGCTCTTACCTTATCAGTATATTCACACAGGATATTTTCAGGCTTAAGGTCCCGGTGAGCGATTCCTGTGGAAGGAGTGAGAAGAGACTCAATAAACACGCTCGCAGCGACTCACTCGGCCACACATCAAAAGCACAGTATCTACCTTTGTTGTGCAGAAAGTCCAGTGCATGCGCTATATCCCTCACTACATGACTCGCCTCTCTCTCATCGAAGTACTTCCGACTTTGGATGTGTGTTAAAATGGAACCTTAGAAAGAGAAAGAGACACCCGTTCAGAAACAAATAACGGAGAACGAGAGCGCATCTGTATTTTACATCTGCACGAGCGCACGCTACCTCCGAGCAACTTCTCAAACACCAGATAGAAGCAGCAGTCGTCTTCAAAAAACTGAATGAGCTCCAGAATGTTCCTACAGAGAAACACAATGCATGCAGTTGAGCAGTTATGCATGATACTAGCAACAATCAATTACGGTCAATTCTGCAGTTAAGTATAATAAGTACTGTGGGATAGGATCGTACTTATTTCCCTGACACTGGTAAAGTGTCTCCACCTCCCTGAAAACTCTACTGCGGCTGTGACCAGCGTTCTTCTCGATTATCTGTGAAACATAACCACACGTTAAACACATTATATCTGAGCTACTGATACATTTTTCTAAATAATTAGCATTTTGGAATTATTATCTCAGGTACATAGGGTTTCTGCGGGTTTTATAAAGAGAAATGTACCCCCTTTTTAATGCCAAGTAAAAACTTTACACAACTGTATTAGCAACAATTCAAAAAATAAAATAAAGCGTCCTACCAATCTCCATCACTTTTAGTTAATTTTTGCAAAAAAAACGTATGGTTTGAATAAGTGTCATTAGAAATAGCATTTAATGTACTTTCTGATCACACTGCAGACATATGATGCTTTTAATCAGTATTTTTGTCTCATTTTGGAAAAGAAAATTCCAGAAACATTTACTTAATAAGCAATTTCATTGTTTTCACTGATCAAAATGAATGAGTGTCTGATTAATTTATTCCCCATCAATTGATATTTGTTTTATACGTAAACACTTCATTTTTTTGTCCAATTTCTTCTCTTCATTTCTTCATTCTGCACCTCAAGTGTATCTTGATGCAAGGATATTTTAAGTATTGCAAAACAATACTAAATACTGAGGAAAATGGCCATTTTTGCAGTGCATGCAAAATTAGTGGCGTGGCTTTTCTGTTTGATTTGAGACATTTAAGGGAAAATTAAGATTAAAAACTGTTTTTGTGGGTATTAAAATATGTTACTACAAAATAAGGGAAAATAAAATCATCTCACCTTGACAGCGTACTCACTGCCGTTCTGTAAACTCACACAGCCCTGGACTTTAGCATAAGCTCCCTGACCCAGCAGCTCGTCTGTCAGCTGGTACAGATCTACAACACACACACACACACACACACACACACACACACACACACACACACACACACACACACACACACACACACAGACACACACACAGACACACAGACACACACTTGTGAGCTGACTCACCTTACCAATCAGGAAATGTTGCAATAACACATTTTGAAAGAACTGATGATACAGAATAAACCACAAAACAAAAAGGCGCACGTTATGAGGATTAAGAAGAGATTTAGTTAAGTTCTAGATGGTTCAGTACCACTGAATTTGCCGGTGAAACTGTCCGCGGCCCGAGTTCTGCGTTTCTTCTTCCGCCGTGTGGCCGGGTCGGTGATGGTGATTGGTTGACTGCTCTCCATTCCTAATCCAAAATAAAACCCCACCGGATGTTAAACCATCACTAATTCTTAGGTATTCTGTCAGAATGTAGTTTTTTTGAAATGACTGGATGATTTGAAGGATGTGTTTTTAATGCTGTACCTGCGGGGCTGCTGGGGGCATTAGAGATCGGACCACGGCTCTCCACCTGCCCAGATGCCAGTTTAAAACAAAGTAATGTGTTATCAGAACACAACAGCAATGCTCTTTTGCTCCTAGAGGCATACAGAGTGCAGAAATAAACATTTTCTCTATATCACTTTTTGTAAACCTGCGTACAAGGCTGCTAACTGACAGAATATACTTCACGCGTCCGTTTGCATTATAAAAATGTGTTTGTTTTGTGATTTTCAAACCTTTTTCCTTCAAAACAAAGTATATGTTGTGATTCATATAGTTTTGTTTTTAACATGCCAATATGAAAATGATTGGGGAAAATACTTCTGGAATCAAGGCTGCTGGGAAACAAAATAAAGCTTATTTGGAATATGCAAAGCATCAAGCATTAACATTTTTATTATTAACATTTGAGAATGTCTAATGAAGTAAACAAGAGCCAGGCGGACGAGGTCACTGACAGAAATGACCTTGTTTGCTTTATATGCTTCCCCATAAATGTTTAAAGTCTAAGAGATCACTGCATTTCCATCATATAAAGTTGTGTAAGACTTACTGATCATTGTACTTCAACTTAGCAGTTTACCATCAGTGTCCTGTAGACATTAGCTTGTATCAGAGAAAGAGGAAGTCAACGCTATCTGTAAAACTTGCACTTATCGGGGTTCTCACTCTCACGTGACTAATCTCGTGTGCCCCCCTATCTGCAGTGAAATGCCTGTCAGTTCTGCTTATTTACCCGCGCGCTCGCGAACAAGCCAAAAGACAGTTTCGAATTAAATACGGATACTTACCGGTACCTGGCGCGAACGGTGCAGCCCCTGAAGGTCCGCGATCTGAAAGAAGAAACGGACGCGATCATTCCGGAAGCCGCGCGAGACGGAACCGTGACAGCTCTGCTCGCGCGCCGCGGGGAGAGCGCGTGACGCGGGCCGTGCCTGCGCGGCGTCATCACCTGAGAGCGACAGCTGTTTTCTTCAAAGCAGGCCGAGTGAGGTCACGTTGGAGCTATTTAACCACTTAGTTTCTTCCGCATATCACTTGTCGTGACGGGTTTGGTCAAGTTCTTGTCATCGGGCTGCTCATGGGAAAATCCGGCACACTCAACAGGATATCTTACGGTTTTACACGATTACAGAGAAATTAAGGTGAATTATATATATATATATATATATATATATATATATATATATATATATATATATATATATATATATATATATATATATATATATAATATAAACCGTAGTATAACAGACAAACCCTTAATGGATAATAATGGTTTTTGGATAAGGCGGTAATATTGGATTAACGTAGGCAGCGAGCTGGAAAAAACATTTAAATATTACATATTTAAAGAAACAGTACACATCAAACCTGACTGATATGGAATTCTAAAATTCTGTGATGTATTCAAATAAATGTTATTACGCAGAATGACAACGGTCGCCGTACACTTTCATTGCACAATGAAAGTGACTGGAGACTGAGTATAAGTTCCTCTTCTTTCTTTGACTGAATCAATAGCACTTTCTTTTGGAGCGAACTATCCCTTTAAGAAAAGAAGAACCGTAAAATGTGTTACGAAGAAAAGCAACAAGTGTCAGAGAACTAAATTAAGCGTAGCGGTGTCAGCAGAACCGCGATGGCGCGCTGACCAAACGCACAGTGTTCTTCCGAGCACCTGAAAATATTCGTTTCAAGAAACTGAACGACTGACTGCGGCGACTCGCGCGTTTTCAGAATCGAGCAACGCTACCGGCTCTTCTTTTAAACGGTTAATTGGCGCGAATCGAGCGACTCGCAGATCCGCATCGTGACAAAGATGTAAGCATCGGCGAGCCGGCCTTAGTGTAGCTATTCGGGCTCGTGTAGCGAACCAGTTATGTATACGATGTATGCATATTAAAATAAAAAAGGCTCAAACCTGGAAGTTGCGGCCGAATGAGTCTAGCTGCGCCGTGACTGCCTCCGCCATCCTGCGCCGAACAGCAGCAGTGAGGAGGAGGAGGAGGGGGACAACAACACAAGAAACACGGCCACGCCACCCCAAACGCGCCAACCGCCCTCCTACCGTTGGACGCTGTGGGGCATTTGCGAATCGCACTATGGTGACGAGTTGGCTCATGAATATTAATTAGGCCACGTGATTGGCCGAACAGGGGAGATTTCGAACGCACGTAAGCACGGGCTAATGAATATTCATATTCTAAGGCCGCGCTGCCGCGAACGTAAATGAGAAAATGCCGGTTTCGGGAGGACTGGTGTCGGTCAAATTAAACGATTAGATTAATACGCAATATTAAACTCGATCTTTTAATGTTAATGCCGACTCTTTGGAGAGTCCCCATAAATTATGCAATCGCTGGGGTGACGTACAGTATCGGTGTTATATTGGTATCATGAAGCTGCTATAAATATATTTGCTAATTAGTTTGTATTTTATATTTTCTAAAAACTGTAATATTGAATACTCTTTCATGCGGTTGTGCTCACAGGGTAAGGAAAATCGCCATTTCATTGTTATGGGAAACATATTTTTGCAATCCATTTTGAAGGTAAATAAATAAAAATAAAGAAGAGCGAGTTGTCATTTAAAATGTATTTAAAAACGTGCATGCAAAAATACATTGGCAAAAACAGCACACTGTCAGAACAAAATGTCTGAAATAATAGTTTCTTGCCGCACGTGCCCTGGTTAAATAAAGATACTGGCGAAGGCCTCTGGCTCCGCGTTGGCACAGACAAGACAGAGCAAGAATGCAACCTCTCAAACTTAGCAGAGGTTTTAGACTTGCCATTTCCAGACGCGTTTCCCTCGGGAACACATATTTTAAAAAGTTCTTTGAAGTCACGTGATGAAATACTTAAAAATGCTCAATTGATGCATTATTTTAGATCGCTGCTCCGGGAATTTGAGACACGTTGAACATTTACTGTCTCAGGAACATTTTGGTTAAAAAAAATGCATTGCAATTGAGCTCATTTGGGAGTCTCTGATCTCATCTTTGGTCTGAATATTTGGACATTTGGATTCCCATCCATTCTCCACGCATTTCAGTTGCAGATCTTCTCTGTCATTTCTTTCTGTGAAGACAGAAAAGGCAAAGTTATTAGGGCATACATTGTTTTTTGTGTCTAATAACCGGAACATATTTGCAATGTACACACTTAGCTAAAGTAGGTTTGAATTCTACAACCGAACGAACACCAGATAAATGCAGGTAGTAGTGACAACTTCATTTACAGAAATTATACGCGGCGTGTACGACCCCAAAGTGAACGATTAGTTGTTATTGACATATTTACAACATCTCTTTTGTCTTTGGTTTAGGTAAAACTGCTGAATCTAAGTCTTCAACTAAACCACCGTCAACCAAGCTGTAGTGTTTTGTTTATGTTTCGTTTAACAAGTTTACTAAATAAGAATTATTTCAGTTAGTCTGACTTATTTTGAACCAGATCAACAGACAATAAGCCAGACTAACCAACAAAACGTAAACTTGTTTTATAAAACAGGCCCCGGTTGCCATGTCTACTCATTATAAGCGGTGCTCCTTTAAGTGTCTTAAAGGAACTCTCCACTTTTTTTTTGGAAATAGGCTAATTGTCCAGCTTCTCCAGAGTTGATAAATTGAGTTTTCCTGTTTTTGAATCCATTTAGACGATCTCCGGGTCTGGCAATGGTACTTTTAGCATAGCTTAGCATAGATCATTGAATCCAATTAGACCAGTAGCATGCGTTCAAAAATAAGTAAAAAAAAAAAAGAGTTTCAATATTTCTCCTACTTAAAACTTTACTCTTCTGTAGTTATATTCTGTACTAAACTATACTCTTGTTCCTATTTAATAATCAAAGATGTTTGCCGCCATACCATGGCATCACTTAGCGAATAAGAAAATAAGTAGGAAATATGCTGAATACTTTGGTCATTTTTGAACACAATGCTACTGGTCTAATGGGATTCAATGATCTATGCTAAGCTATGCTAAAAGTGCAATCGCTGTTCGGATGAATATATTCCAAAATGATGAAACTCAATTTATTAACTCTGTGGGAGTTGTAGAATGAGCCTATTTCTAAAATAAGCGGAGTGTTCCTTTAAGGCTTGTTATTTGGGCTCAGCTCATATTTTTAGAGAGGTATAGATATTGTGGTATGGCTTATTTCCAAGATCACACATTTGGATCTGACATTTTTATAGTAATATCTGGCAACACAGAGCCAAGATGTACCTCTTTCCCTATGATTTCTTGCACCAAAACTGCTTTTTTACACGCCGCATAGAATTTCTGTAAATGCGGTTGCCACTACCAGAATTCCTCTGGAGTAATTTCGTTCATCGTCACTCCCGTAAATCACTAAACCGTCTATATACAGAACGGGACTAAGCGCAGGCTGCAGTGTGTACGTGGTCACAGCGATGAAAGCACACAAGCTCACGAGCGGCTCCAGCTCCGAGTGGTCGATGAGGCTGAACTCAGAGATGAAGTAGTAGTAGTGTTTGTAGCAGGTGTTGATGTGGGCCTCGGCTCCCATGCTACAGATCATGTCAAAGTGATGGATGTACACGTGCACAAACACCCGAAACAAGCGGCTCAGTATCTTCTTGCACACCTGCTGAAAGTTCTTTGGAAAAGGGACTCCTAAAAACAGAAGAATAGCTGCATCACACTCAGATCACATCACAGTCACGATGCTGTGTGCGATTTTTTTTCCATGAGAAAATTTAAATGCTATTTTAAGGGAAAAAGTAGGTCTCGAGGGATTTCGGCCAATAGTTCAGTTTGTGGAATTATGAACTGTTGGCAAGTATAGCTTCTGTAACTCTATCCAGTAATATTTTTCAGACAGAAGTATGTGTCTGGTGTTCCCTGGCCCCACAAATTATACAGCAATTCCTGAGAAACGTAACTGGATCAACTAGATTTTCTAGCCAGTTACCCAATGATATTTCTACGTCTAACTGTTTTTGCCTATTTCCATTTATTTGTATACCCCTGCTCCTTTCTTAATACCGCTTTGCATAGCGATTTACTGAAAGAGCTTGACAAATAGGAGCATCCACAACAAAGAAAATATATATATATATATATATGTATATGTGTGTATATATATATATGTATATGTGTGTGCATATATATATATATATATATATATATATATATATATATATATATATATATATATATATATATATATATATATATATATATATATATATATATATATATATATAAATAAATAAGTATAAAAAGATATTTTATATTTTCATTATTAATTCATACAAACATTATTACATTTGACTTATTGAAAAAGATAATTATATAATATTTAACTGTAACTAAAATTATCCTCTAAAAATTAAACAAAAAAAAACTTGTTTGAAGTAAAAGAAATTTTTACAGACATTAAAAATGCCATATTTCAGGTTGTGGCAAGGCACTAAAATAACAAAAATTATTTATATATATATATATATATATATATATATATATATATATATATATATATATATATATATATATATATATATATACATATATATACACACATATAACAATATATAAATATATAACTAATATATATATATATAAATAGATATAAATAGCAAGTGTTTGCCAATTTCCTGCTTTGTTTTCGCACTACATAGTTTTTCAAATATTAATTAGTGTAGTTGAACAGTTAGAATTCTTTGCACTTTTTTTTCTGAGAAATAACAAAAAATAGTTTCATAAGTGTCCTCTTTTTGATAAAGTGTGTTTCTATACTATTATATTGAAACTGTTATCCCCACAGTATCATAATTTCAAAAAACGACAATGATATTTTGGAAATTAGCAAAAATAAATGAGAAAAAAAAAAGTATCACAGTGATTCGACTTGACATCTGGAAACCATATCTGATGCCACGCACCTACTCGTGTAGGAAAGATGTCCTCGTTGTTGATGAGGGACTCGATCCAGTTCATGAGGAGGTTCATGTATATAAGAGCGGGCAATTTGGTGGGCCTCTTGTATTGATCCCCGTCCTGCCACCTGTATTCATAACGAGGCCCTCCAGACATGATGGGACAGCTCTTCTCAGTGCAGAACTCGCTCACGGTCCCGTAGATGAGGTTGATGCGATTGAAGAAATCCACCACATGCACAGCTATCCAGTCATTAATGCTCTCTCCGTCCGGCAGCTGCACCACTTTCCTCAGGTCCAGGCCTGATTTCAGAGACGCCTGGGCTCTTTTGTACAGCTCAAAGCGCTGGGTTCCAGGTTCAAACCGCTTTCGAGGCCGGAATGTTTTGTCTTTGCTGAAAACCTGACCCAAGCACAGAGCCATTGCTGAACTGAGCAGGGTGACGGAGCCGTCAGATCCACACAGGATCTGGAAGATTGTGATTTTTCACTCTTATGATTCCTGGGGCTCTTGTCACATCCAATGGGGGAGTTTCTAGAGAGCAGAAAAATATATACGTGTATATTTGAAAAAAGAAAAATCTAAATAATTTGAAAAACTAATAAATAAAACATTACAACAAATAATAAATAAATAGTAAACTAAAAATATTTTTGTGGTAAATCATATTAAAGCGTTGTATATATGAACATAACATGACATTGCAAATTATAGCTTTAGAAATATTTTTTTGTTTAATTTAACAAAACTAAAGTTATTACATTTAGGCTAAACTAGGCAAAAGCTGCTTCGTTTGAGTCTCCAAAATACCTTATTATTATTATTTTAAATTTTTTTGGGGTGTGTCCCTTTAATGTTTTTATTATTATTATTATTATTATTTATTGAGATAAGCTGACTGCAGGTGGCGGTAAATGTCTTCATTTGATTTGTTCAAATGGCTGATTCATTTAGGAATGAAGTAAACAGCTCACTTTAGGAATGGGCCGTTAAATCATTGATTCACACAATTCGTTCAAAACTCAGATTCATGAAGAAACTAAACACTGCGTTGCAGCTCAGAGATGCACAACGATTCTGCTATAGCTTTAAAAATGATTTATTCCTTTGATGCAAAGCTAAATTTTCACATTTAATACAAATTTAATGTGAATGGTAATATTGTGAAATATTATTACTAATTAAAAGAACTGGTTTCTTTTTTATATATGTATTTTCAAATGTAATTTATTCATGTGATGCAAAGTTAAAAATGCAGCTTTTACAGCATTTACTTGAACTAGAGATCAAAGTTTTGACTTTTTACTCACTTTAGTTCAACTGAATGCATCCTTATTGAATATTAATTTTTACTTTTGAATGGTATATTGCAAGTAAACTCCATTAACAGACCACCACAAACAACAAACACCTCTCTATGTATTCAGTATGTATTCAGTTTCCCTTTGTGTTGTTTTATCCACATCACCATTTTCATAACTTCCCGTGTTTGAGATACATTTTTCCGTGGATTTCAGAGCTATTCAGCTCAAACCCTCACCCCCGTCTCCATTTATCGTTCTGGCAGTGCACCTGTGCTCGAGACTATCTTTTCTTTGCGTCTTTGATACCGTTTCTCTCTCCTCCCACAAATGCATTTCCAAATAAATCACGGCTACCGTCGAACCATGAATTTCTGTTGACGCATGTCGCAGAGGGTCCGTTTCTGACACTTGTTGCTGTAACCGATAATGGACAGAATTTAAAAGCCACGTTGTTTTTTCCCCTACATGCAAAAGAGGAGATTCAAAATCTTTTATATATTTTTGAATCCTACTAAACCGACCCGTCACCGCTTCTACCCGAACTGTCAAATATCCAAGCACTCTTTTAGGTAGCCTTTTTACACAAACAGAAACGGTCCCCCTTTAGACGTTAGCCTTAACTTAATTCATTCAACATGTGTGGAAGCGAGAGGACAGAGGAGTTATTTGTCCACCGACGTGTCTGATCACGCTTTTTCACATGAGCCCTGCAGCGAAAAAACAAAGGGTGCATCTCATCAATGAAAGCAGACCAAAGAAAAAGTAAAAATGTAGACCTTGGGCTCCAGTCCTGCCGCAGACGCTTGGAATGCTGCGGGAAACCTGAAAAGGTTCCCTCGCTCTCCCGATCTCTTCAAGAGGGAGCGGAGCAGATCCGAAGAGTCCGGCGGGGATCCTTTCTCGTACTCATCGGCCGCCCTTTTCCCTCCAAAACTCACTTAGATCTAGGGTTTGGGGCGAAAAAGCAAGTTACGAAAAGTTACTCGGCCTCCCTTCCCGTGTATGATGTCACATCCTGATTTTGTCCGCTAGGCCCCGTTGTCTGTTTTTGTGCGTGTCGTGTGCACTCAGGGGCAGTGTGAAGTTAAAAGGAAGGATCTGGTTGCTGGTGGGAGGAGTCCCACATCCTCTGTGCCCGCCCAGAACCACTCCCCCTCCCCAAACTCCATTGTGTATGAATGAAAACCGTCTCCCAGTCTGTCTGGTACTATTAACCGCACACTTTCCTCTTTCTCAGACCATCTAAATCACGGATAGCATTTTCTTTACGGGCTTTTAATTTCAAGTGGGTAATGACGGTTCATTAACCCTCTTTAATTGCCCTTGTAAGATGCTAATCTGCAGCGATTTCATTTCATTTCCATTTTATTAGACAATGCCGCGTTTGTGAGGCCACCAGGGAAGACTAACGCTAAAAGACCAACAAGCGGGCGGGCAATATGATAATGTTTCACGTTGACGTCAGCATGAAGTGGCTCGGGATTCGTTTTCGATGATTCAGAGTAGATCCTCTCTTTAGAGAGACAATAACGTCCAGATAAAACTTTGCAGGATGTTTTAATTCACTTAGAGCTGTGTTACACACTGCATGAAAGGTCACTTTCAAAAACCCACAACAGCGGCACTTTAAATATATAATTAACTTTAAAATTTAGATTTTTTTTAAATTCAAATTAGACGACTATTCAGATTTGACGAGTGATTACAAACTATTTTGTCCACATAGAGTTGTGCATAGAATTGTCTCTGATAAATAAAGAAAATCTGAATATTAATACTCAAAGCACAACTGTGGAGAGATGCAATTACCATCAGTAACCACTAGATGGAAATAATGTTTTTTTATATTGAACTTTGTGTACTGACTGTCTTGGCCAGGGCCTGTTTGGAAAAGTTTCATTTCCTGGTTAAATAAGGGTTGAAAAATAAATTAATCGATTTCATTAAATATATCCTTTCCTAAATATCGATAATGGCACACTTTTTTTTTTTTTAAAACGAATCTTTCATTTTTCACCTTTGTAAAAATCAAGTACTACTGAGGCGCAGAAATTAAATGTATATGCAAATTATATTTCTAGAACGACCTGAACTTCTTCAACGGTGGTTGCATTGTCTACATATTTTGCATATTATTTATGCATTTGTTTTGGTAATGTTTGAACGTTTTTCTTTTATAATGAAAGGCATCCTAATAAGGCTGTGACATGATTTATTAGATGATTTATTACCTGAAACCAGATGTTTTGCAAACTTTCTTTCATCAAATCTTTTATGGTCTTTGTTGGCTGAGGGCATGGATGTCATTAATGCCTGACCTTTTAAGAGCTTATAGGTTATCATGTGAGTTTGTGAGAGATTTCAGAGGCTTGTTTTGCAATAAAATAGTGCAATACTTTACTTTTTTTTTTGTAAATGCGAAAAAGGGAATTGAGGAGTTTAATCAAAGAGCTACTGACTGATGTCTGTTTCCTGAAAAGTGTGTCATCCAACTATTTCAACTATTGCCCTGACACCATTTCAAGCTCGTCTTATCTTAGCTCGTCTTGTCTTATCTTACTTGTCATGTAACAATTTCCCTTTACTAAGGTGTATTTCAGTCTGGAAATAATACAAATATGAAATGCATGCCGCTTGCGTAATGTGAATATATGACAATAATACTTCAAGAGAAAACGCACTATGTTTTTTTAAATGATGGGAGCGCATATTAAAGCAGGGACCAAAACGTGCAAAAATGCAAAGTGTTGTCTTTTTTTATTTTCATTTTCGTATCAGCTGCAGACATCGGCCTGCAACGTTCACTAAGAACAAGGCTTCTCCAGAATGTGCCTCCGGGAATGAATAAATGGAAACGGGCAGCAGATATAGAGCAGCACAGACATGCAAGCGGGCATGAAATGCTAGATGGATAGATAGTTTATAAAATTAAGTATGAAACATAAAAGTGGTTTACCTGGCTGTGGCTGTGTGTCAAAACCTATGCTGCCTACTTAGAGCGCCACTGACCCGCGTGCACGATGCCCAGAAATGCGGCCTAGGTAGACATGAAAGTAGGTTTGGAGACAAAGCCGGTGCCTCCGCGCGCGCTACCTCTCGCGCGCTCACTCACTCACTCCGCGCGCGCTCTCTCTCTCTCTCTAAGGGCTTGGTTGAATCTACAAAACACCTGAGGGGAAACCTGAAAGTACAGTTGCTTTCAGCAAGCAGGGCAGAACGAGCGAACCATCATTCCTCCGCGAGGAGCCCAGCTTCATCACCGCACAGGTAAAGGAAGGTAATATTTATTGGGAGCATAGAAAATAAACGTGCTTTTTTTTTTAATGGGGCGCCGGGTTAGCGATGCAGGCGCTCGTTAGCTTCGATTCGCGTGATGACTTTTAATTTACGCGACGGGTGTAAAGAACGACCTTTCAGTTCACATGTGGTTTTCCGCAGAAAAGTTACATTTTTTTTGGAGAAGCACGGCGGCTTCTGCTTACCCCGCCTCTCGAAAAACGCGATTGGTTTACTTGGCTCGCGATCGCGTTGTTTCCTGTCTTTTGTTCAGGTGTGTCGTAAGAAGTCGGGATCTGCAGGAGCCAGAAGCGTTTTAACGATCTCCCGATAGCTCGATTACAGGTGAGCCCTAAATGCTTTCGACCTCTTCCGTGCTTCTGTAAAACACGCATTGCCAAAGCAGGTTTGCTGGTCTGAGTTCGCACAGTGAGGAAGTATGCGATGTGAAAATACCAGAAGTGCAGCTAGTATTAACAAATAAAGCGAAATGCAAAGTTTGAAATCAGAATGAAGTGGTGCAGAGAACTAAGTCCGCAACTATGACATTTGAAATTGGATTGAATCGTGCAGAAATGTAAAGAAACACAAATGATGACAAATAAGAAAAAGTAGAGTTGAGACCCCAAACCTTTCTCCCTTCATGTTGGCAGACGGAGTAGGAAGTATGTATTTTCTCACGAGATGCCTGTTTATAGTGCATTTAGCAAAAAAAGATGAATTTTGCTCTAAAATGTTTGCAATTCTCTGCCTGCGCAGTTTTCAAGGTCGGCAGATGTTCTTGAAGGTTTGAAGGTCAAAAGATTGTTTGCATCGCTATGAAATCCTGCTGGAGAGCGCGGTCCAAAAAAATGGCAAGAATAGGAAAAGAACACTAGAAAATTATGAAGCTGATCATACGTTATCAGATGCGTTATGGATCAGTTTAACTGTATCATATTTTTGTGTTTCGTGCATCTTGTCAAAGTCTCGATTTTGCGTGGATGCATGCTTTCACGTGCCTGCTTTGTATGTTGGGCTCGCTCTCAGGTTTATCAGAAACAACTTGGGGTGCACTGACAGTATGCATTGTAACCTGGGAATCAGACCCTATTACTAAACCCATGCACTAATGTGGAGCTGAGGGTAGGTTTAATTTCAGAGGGATGGAGTTAATATTAGTAAAACAACACAATTTTATCTCGTCTTTCGGCTATGCTCACTTCGAACTGATAGATGATTGTTTAATAGCCCACAAGTTATAGTTTAAAAGAATGGTTTAACCCAAAAATGAGACCTTTGGTCATTTACTCGCCCTCACGTCAGGCCAAAACTAAATGAGGGGTGATGATGAAATTTTTGAGGGAGCTTGTCCGTTAT